>NC_064303.1:91043270-91155219 GCF_023373825.1 Bactrocera dorsalis
TCATTTTGGCGCGACTGGCTGGCAATAATTTACATCTAACATCACCGCTTAACGAATGAGCCATACACTTTGTGGCGTCTACACTTAACGCACTTGTTGCGCTCCATGAAAGCGATGTTTACTATTATGCCGTGATGGCGTCGTGTCTGTGATGGAAATGGTGACGAAGTTTATTGCAGCAAATTATTATTTGCATATGAATAACGACTGTTGTCGATTACTGCAAAAGTGCAGGGGAGTAACGGTAAGGTCATCACTTCTTGCTCTATTGATATACTTTGTTATATTCGATTAGGTTATAAGGTCGATGCTAATAGGGATCTCAGTTGAACAGCTTAGGACGCCGAATCGTTGTAGTAAAATTGATTATAAGTACCTTCAGAAATCGAGAAAGGGTTTTGTTAGTTTTGGCTGTGTCTCCTGTTTCGCCGAAGGTTTGACAGCCGAGATGTTTCAGCCGCAGTCTTGGACGACCTGCCCTCTAGTTTCGACCAATCCAAAAGGTCACTGCGTCTCTTCTCCATAGACTTCGATCTGTCCATATATTTCTCATCCGTATGTTAGCGAGGAGTAGCCTCTGTGACGAAGTGAGCGGTCTTCGAAGCAATGCACGTACCGGCAATATCCACAGGTGATATGTGTAGAATGGCATTAAATTTCATCAGTGGTGTGATTCGTACTGCAACACCGATGCCGATGAGGGCAGCTCTTTGGATACCTTCAAATTTCTTAGCGAATGTAGCCATTTCAAGGCTCTCCCCACCAGATGAATACACCATAGAACATTATTGGCTTGGCTACAGTTTCGAACAGCAAAAACATCACCTTTGGGGAGTGTCCCCACCTATTTCTTACAGATTTTCAGCGATATAAGGCAACTGATGCCTTCTTCATTCTCTCCTTAATATTTGGCTTCCACGAAAGCTTTTTATCAAGAATAAATGACAGATATTTCACCTTATCAACAGATTAAAGGCCCGGGCCGCGGAAAAAGAGGAGAGGGAAGTCTGGTATTTTGTACCTCTTATCCTTTTACCATAAGAGTAACCTTGTCACCTTAGGCTATCGTCCAACAGCCTCGTTCCATAATTAAGTCATTAACCACCAAGCTCCAAAGCATTAGGAGAGCAGAGAGATTAACCTCCAGTATGTTATCTGTATTACATTCATGTGGGAGAGAGACTCTGTCGCCGAGTCCTCGGTAAATGAATGTCTAGCTTCGATCCAAAGGAAGAGAAAAACGATGTGACCAAAGATGTTTTCTATGAGCACTTATGAGAGCTGCCCCCACCATGATATCAAAATCGTGCTTGGCGACTTTAATGCCAGGGTGGGCACAAAAGGTATCGCAACGGTCGGTAAATTCAACCTCCACAATGAAGTATCCCCAACATGTGTAGTACTAGATTCCAGCATAGGGAAATTGACCAAGTAATTAACCGTCTGAAGAAGAGCAAACCGACGCTGGCCGGTGAATTACTATCCGAACTACCGCGGAGAAGAACTAAAAAGAATTATGCATCAGCTTTTTTGCGGAATATGGTAGAACGAAAGCATGTCCGACGATTGAAATTTATCTGTGCTCTGCCTTGTTCCCAAAAAAGGGAGACCCCACAATCTGCGCCAACGACCGTGGGATAAGCCTCCTCAACATCGCATATAAAGAACTATCGAGTGTACTGTCTGAAATATTAAAGCTCGTCAAAGTTGTTTTGTCAGCATAAAAAAGAGCTGCTTTTAGAGAAGGTACATTCGTCTACAAGAGTGTACAACTGCTGGCGTACATCGATGACTTCGATCCCACGCCTCTGCTTTCTCCATAATGGATAAGAAATCGAAGCACATCGGTCTGATATTGAACGAGGGCAAGACGAAATATCTCCTGTCATCAAACAAACAGTCGTCGCACTCGCGACTCTAACGTCACAGTCATAACTTCGAAGTGGTAGATAATTTCGTATATCTTGGAATCAGAATTGATACCGTTGTTGTTGGTTCGAAATGCAACGCAAAATAACTCTTGCCAACAGGTAATACTTCGGTCTGAGTAACTGAGAAGTAAAGTCCTCTCTCGACGAACCAAGACCAAACAAGTTACTAATCTTCCCCGTACTGCGATATGGTGAAAATGCATGGACGATGACAACATCTGTTGAGTCGGCTTTACGAGTATTCGAGAGAAAGGTTCTGTACAAGATTTATGGTCCTTTGCGCATTGACAACGGCGAATATAGCAGTCGATGAAACGATGAGCTGTATGAGATATACGACGACATGGACATAGTTTAGCGAATAAAGAGACCTTGGCTAGCTAGGTCATGTCGTTCATATGGATGAAAATGCTCCGGCTGTCAGAGAGTATTCTATGCAGTACCTGCCGGGGAAAGCAGAGGAAGAGGAGGACCTCCACTCCGTTGGAAATACCAGATGGAGAAGAACCCGGCTAAACTTGGAATCTCCAATTGGCGCCAAACAGCGAAAAGGAAGAACGACTCAGACACTGTTGTAAACTCGGCTATAACCACGTAGGTGGTGTCTATGCCAATAAAAAAGCAGTTTATAGCGCCGCAGTCGGAGCTAATGTAATGACTTCTCAAAGTCTCTAGGAATTTAAAGTAAACGTTTCAAGAATATTAACGAAGTGGTCAAGAGAAAGAGAGTTGGAAAGCTGGCGTCTCTAAATTTTTGAAATATCGATCTGAAATTTCGTACACAATCTTTTCCCCAAAAAAGCTGCTTAGTTTTTCGGAATGATATAGTGTTAAGCTTTGCCCATGCGATTCTATTAAGATAGAAGACAGCACTATCAAGCTGCTTAGGTTGCAATTTTATAATTCGACTCATATTTCAAACATGACATGTAAGAAGCCATGTAAACGTTAGCAGAATTAATAAAAACCTGACAAAAATCACATGTGCAACATCAATATTAATATGCAACAAATGTGATACAACTAATTTGCTTGTCATTTGTTGATAAGAAACATAGGAAACTAGGTGGAGCTGTAAGCCAAGGAAAACAACAAAAACCAAGTGAACTCTAACCGAAAATGCTAAGTGTGCGGGCATGCAATATTACAAAGAAACAAACATATAAATGTACAAATATGTTGCCAACTACACTGTGGATGTGCCTGAAATGCAAAATGAGCGACTGTTGCAGCAGTCACGCAACAAGCAACAGGCAACAAGCAGCCGACGCAGCAACAAGCACATGCATGCCACACTGCCAAAGCGGCGAGTAAATAAGAAAATGTCGAAATCACTCATACGCCGGGCCATACACAACACACACACACATACACATGCGCCTTAAGCGGCCTTCCGCCTGATTATGCTCGCCATGCAGCATATGGCGGGTCATTTGCTTGGTGGCATGATGTTTGAGATATTTGCTAGGGGTCGCTGGCACGTGATGTGAATGCGTTAAAACGGCCAAATAAGAAATGGAAAACTAACTGCTGCTTGCGGTACGAAGGACACTCGACAAAGCCAGTGAGCAAACAAATTGAGTTGGGTGAAGGTTGGAGTGATGCCAAATGGAAGCAAATCAAAGATTACGCATGCTTACTTAATTCCATACAAATTTCTACACACACACACACAAAGCTAACATATATATGTATATTTATGTAAATAATTGTTTGTGTGTGTGTGCGTGTGTCCACTTATGAACTGCAGATCACGAGTCAGTTGCTTTTGGTATTGTGCGATGCAGCAGACCGGAAGTGTTCGATCAAATGGAAGCGACATGACCCTGAATTATCCTTGTTGCCGTCAGTTCCATTAACCACACACACATGCATAACACACAACAACAACTAACGCGCATGGTTTGGCAAATAAATATATGTTATATGCAAGTATGTGCCTAAGACAGTGTATTAGCATGTATATGGGTACACACCGCCACGGTTATGTTTGTTAGGAAGGAGGTAACGGTACTGCGCACAACAACAGAAAATCGAAATGCCAATACACACACATTTACAAATCTGGAATTTACTTAGAAGCGATTTTCCTGCCAGCTTATCCTCATTCAACTATTTATTTTTACATACTCACACAAACAAACATTCATACATACAAACATTCATGCCAACATACAAACATTCAAATATACATACATACATACAAAGCTTCATTGTACCGCTTTTTGTCTACTAACCGCAACATTTCAAATGTGCTTGTGTGTCCACACTTTATTTACTGTCATTAAATTTGTGTCCTTGTCCTCCATATGCTTTCGTGGCTTGTTTACAAAATACCAACAAAAACAAGAGCAGCATTATTCTAAAGCTTGTTTCAAGCGACAATTTTCGAAATATGTGCCATTGAATTATTTTATACATACCTTCATACTCAAACACAAATAAATCTCTTCTTCTAATCAAAATCCCTTCACTGACCCATTAGCATATACCTATAGACACACACATACACATAGACTTATTTTACAAGCCATAACTAAGAAAATCGAAAACAACAAAACGGCTGGATTCGATGGCATACCAAACAGAGCTCTAAAGGTAGCCATAATTTCAAAACTCACTTTTTTCGCTAAAATTCTTACAAGGGCTGCTATACATATTTCTGGCCTAATAATGAAAATAGGAATATTTATCAACGAAAATGGTTTATTGTTTTTATTGTCGAAGCACTTTTTCCACTCCGATTGAGACACCTCCAAAACATGGTTTTTGAATGCTTCAACAGCATCTTCTGGCGACGAAAATCGTTGACCACGCATTATTTTCTTGATGTGTGGGAATAAAAAGAAGTCATTGGGTGCCAAGTCAGGGCTGTACGGCGGATGACCCATCAATTCGACGTTTTGGCCGGTCAAAAAGACGCTGGTTTGAGCCGATGTGTGAGAGCTCGCATTGTCATGGTGCACAATGATTCGTCTTCTCTTGTTCGTTTTTCAAATTTCTCCGAAGACTTCAGGCAAACAAATGGTGGTGTACCACTCAGAATTGACCGTCCTACGTTGCTCAAGCGGAACAGTCGCCATATGACCGATTTTGCCGAAGAAACAGGCGACCATTTGCTTCGAAGCTCGTCTTGGCAGACCCACATGGTCGATTGCTCTTTTGTTTCGGGATCTTACGCATAGATCCATAAACGTCTTTTGAAGCACAGCGATCGTATTTTTCAGCATTTCTTTACACCAATCCACACGAGCCTTTTTTTGAGCGATTGTCAAATTGTGCGGGATCCAACGAGAACAACCCTTTTTTACGGCCAGGTGTTCATGCAATATCGAATGTATGCTGGTGGGAGAAATGCATAGGCATGCCTCTATCTGAAGGTATGTTACATGACGGTCTTGCATTATCAGTTCACGTACGGCATCGATGTTTTCTGGCACAACGGCTGTTTTTGGACGACCTTCACGGAATTCGTCTTTGAGCGAGCGTCGGCCACGATTGAATTCGTTGTAACAATTTTTCACAGATTTTAGTTCATCGATGCACTCTTGTCGTGATAATCCACGTCGAAAGTTATCAAAAATGATCGCACGAAAATGTTCACGAGTTAATTCCTGTTTTTGGCCGAGATGAATTTTTTAATTCCCTGTAAATAAAACAATTCACGACAAAACGTTCTGAGTGATGTTATGCTAAAAAATGTTAAACTTTCCAATGGATATGTCAGATTGTACCTGGCAACACTTAGTATTGCTTAGGCCAGAAATATATATAGCAGCCATCTAGACGGCAACTTCATAATACCCCCACTCGTAGAAGCCCTCCTCCTTATTTGCAAAGAACTCGGACAGCCACTTTTCACAAGCCCCTTTTGAGTTCAACTTAACACCAACAAAAGCGTTCGCCATGGACAGAAACAGGTGGTAATCACTTGGCACTATGTCCGTGCTAATATGGTGGATGCAATAAAACCTCCCAACCCAGCTCCCGTAGCTTCTGACAAGTCATCAACGAAGTACGTGGTCTGGCGTTGTCTTGGTGGAGCACTACATCCTTCCTATTGGCAAATTCTAGACGCTTCTGGTCGATCGCCTGCTACAAGCGGTTCAGTTGTTCGCAGTAGATGGTATAATTAAGCGTCTGACCATATGGGAGCAGCTGATAGTGGATGATTCCTTTCCGATCCCACCAAACACACAACAAAATCTTCCTGGCTCTCAATCCCGGCTTGGCCACTGTTTGGGACGATTCACCGGTCTTCGACCACAACCGTTTTCGCTTTGCATTGTCGTATATAATCCATTTTTCATCGTCAGTCACCATTTGCTTTAAAAATGGGTCGAGTGCATTCCGATTCAGCAGTATATCGCAGGCGTTGATTCGGTCCAGAAAGTTTTTTTTGCGTCAAATCATGCGGCACTTTTTGTGTATCCAGCCTTCTGCAGATGGCTTAAAATGGTTTGGTGACTAACACATGTCGGTCTAACTCGATCCTTTCCATGATTCCATCGGTATTCGTCGTCACACTTCTTCCGCCGGCTGGCTTATCCATGGTGTCGTTTTCACCCGCTCTGAGTTCTCGAATCCCCATTCCTATGCAGTTCGAAGTGATAGAGTACCATTGCCCAAAACACCATTAATCTCACGGAACATTTCTCTAGCGGATTTGTCTTTAACGAAGGAAAACTTTAAAATAGCGCGAATTTCGGAGTTAATGAATGATGAGTATAACTGTTGAACGCAATATCCAAAATTATTATGCATAGCGTCGTTTTATAGATTATGTCAAGACCTTTCAAAGATGTATAGTATTGCCGCTTTTGGTATACATACACATCAAATAAGATTTACAATGCCTTATCAAGAATGAGAAATAGAGGCTGTCTGAGCTTCAGCCGTCGACTTCTAATCGTATAAGCGATGATCTCAATAATATTATAAGTTGCTCCGGTATGGCCACAGGCACTAGACATAAGAGCGTATGCATAGACTTACAGCAAGAAAGTAACAAATGCTTTCCGAGCTATATCCAACGAAATAGCTGAAGTAGTATCAGGGCCAATTACAGATATCAAAAAAGGGAGGAGAAAAATAAGCAATGGGTGTAAATCTCAATCAATGGACGGTGGACTCACAGATACATACGTGGATAACAAGACGATATGGTGACCTGGATTTCCACGTAACCTAAATATTGAGCCGGTATGGGTGCTTCAGTGGCTATCTGCGAGTCTGTATTCTTCGATGTGTACGGAGTCCATAGAAGACTATGAACACGTGTTTTTCAATTATCCTAGATTTCTAAACATAAGGGAAAAGTTAGAAAGCGGCAGTTTTCCATCAGCAGAATAGGCGTCCATGGTATAGAGGAGACGTAAAATGTATTGTCACTCACACGAAGTAATACCTTATCTGGCGGCTCCGTGGGAGAGTCTGGAGTTGGGAGTAGATTAGGTTTAGCGGATTAAACTTCCGCTCTACGGCTATCCGATGCCGCAAAACAATCAAAGAGTATTTCTTGTTTACAGTTTGGCCGGTTGGAAGGAACTTGGAGTGCAGCATACCTCGATAATCGACGAAAACTGATAATTTTTTACCGCTTTGACGTGGTTTTTTCGACTTCCTCCCACCTTTTTCCTCAATATTCGGCCGCTTGATCCATCTGATTCAGGGTCATAAGCATAGATCCACGACTCATCGCCAGTAACAATACGTTTCATGACATTCTAGTAGTCGGAAGGACTGTTTCACAGACGTTAACGCGACACTGTTTTTTATGGCCAATTGATCTTTCAATATGGTTTTCCACTGATCCTTCTGCTGTTCCAAAGATACCAGTGACATCTCTGACTGTTAATCGTCGATTTTCAAGCAACAAATCCTTTATCTTATTGACGCGTTGATCATGAGTTGATGTTGGTGGTCGTCCTAGTTCGGTTTCGTCGTCAACGCGTTTTCGAACCCTCCTTGAATAATTTATAACCAAAACACTAGCTAGCGACAAACAATTATCACCGACGCTCCTTTCAATATTGTAAACGCTTCGGCACCAATAATAATTTTATTTCGCACACAGAATATAATTGAACTTCTTTGTTGAATAATTTCACACATCGTAAAACTCCACAAATGCACTTTATATATTGTATTTCAGAAAGAGAAGCGTATACTAACACTAATGATAATTTCAATATGACATTTGGCGCAGATATCACTGACATACAGGCTTTTCACGCAAAATTTAAATTAGAAAGTTTTTACATATAGTAATAGGTTTAGTAAGGTCAGTCCGGTAAGATAGTGAGCCACGTATTTGCGCCTAAGTGTCCTCCTTTAGGATGCCTGTGCTTGACATGAAGTTCAATAGACTGTGGCCTTATTATCGATAACTCCAGTGTCTCTCCCGTGCGGAATAACTGCATATGAGATGATCCATTGATTCTCAGGTGCCTTTGTTGATATATTTTGCAGTCTTCTCGATCGATCAGCCCCATTCTGTAGGCGTATGCCGCCATCAAACTGTGACCAGTGATTATTTCGAAAATGTTTCTACAGTCCCATCTATCGAGTTCCAGTAGAAACTTTGAATATTTCCGAAGTACCATTTTATACATGATCTAAGCAGTTCTGTAGTTCCAGAACACGGTATAGGGAATGCATAGGTTTTTTCAATCTTGATCATGTTATCGGGTCACAGCCGTATATCATGAAATGCATGGTCTGAATACATAGATGACCCTGAATGTATATGAGAGAGAAAAAAGTAAGGAATGCGGTATTAAATTTTACTACTTAGATTGGGGAGATCGCTGTTGAGTAGCAAGTTTTAAGAGAAAATGCCTTCAGCAAGACAAAACAAAAGTTTTTGATCAGCTTCAATGTCAGTAACGAGTGGGTTTAGAAGGAATTGTCACTATCCGCGAAGTAATGTTTAATATTGGAGATAGTGACGTGTTGGAACTATAGGTTAGGTTGAAAGTTTCGCAAACTGGTTTTCATGCGCAGATTTTTTATACAAACAAAAGTTATTTTAAGCAGTTTGTTTAACCTTTCTATGCAGTTGAATCTACAGTTGAACATTTTTATACATAAGTAAGCCGTCATATCATCCTTAAAGTGCACATTAACCATTAATTCAACTACTAACTTTTAATCAGCAAAAAATCTGTTACTTTTAATTAAATTTTTAGAATGATGTCTGTATGCCACAACTAACTAATAGCGTGCTGTCATGCGCTAAAAATTTTGAGAAATCACAATACATACAGACAAACACATAACTACCTATACAGACGTAAATACAGTCCTCTCACGTTTCAACATTGCAACACGTGCTTAGTTGCTGCTGAAAATTCATTATACACGTCAAAAAAGCATTTTATATACAAATACATATACATATGTAGGAATGTGTATGAGCAAGCAACTTGGCTCGGATTCATTCAGGTCCGGTAATTGTTTAATCTCCTAAAAATGCTGTCAACTACACACGCCACCAATGTTGCTGACAGAGCTGTGTTGCATGTACGCCCAGTAAGCAAAGAAGATAAATGAAACATTAAGCATCTGTCCAAGACATACTTTCGCCAAACTCTAAACTATTAAGTTGCGCCACCAAGACACTTGCTTGACTTGCCCACTGACATTGCCACGTACAGCCGGAAAGGTCAAGCGCAGCAACAGCACGACCAACCGTCACGTTTCGGGTCAGGCAACGCCAACGGAAACTCTACACTCCGTGCCACTTCTCCGTAGCAGCAGCAACAGCAGCAGCGGAAAATAACATAAAATATGCTTTATCTCGCAGCAGCGGAAAAGAATGTAGCAGCAGCAACAGATGGCTCGAATGGCAAGCAGTAAAAACTTTGTGTGCTGGCCCTCCCTGTGCGTGCATTTGAAAGGGGTGCGTTCTGGCGGCGTTGCCTCCTTCAATACAAATGAGTAAGAAAGCATGGAAAAAAGAGCGAGTGAACATAGAGAGTGAGATAAAGAGACGGGTGTAGAAACAAAAGTGGTGCTTTTCAAGTTTTAACTCGTGTTAATGTGCGCATTTTGTGGTCAGAGTTTTTGAGTACTTCATTCATATGTATAACCTATTCCCCAAAAATACAGGGTATGTGTGGATTGGATAAGTATTTAATAAAAATTTTATAAACAAGATAAAATTTTAACCTCGGTAGCAAAACAACTGATATAGCCTTCACAATCGACGAAGTTTCCATAGAAGAACTTGATACTGGTCGTTCAGTTCGTATGATAGCGATATGACCCGGACTGACATATGGAACGACTAAGCGCATTTTACGTCGAGAACTTTAATAGAAAGAGTACAGAATACAGCTTGTGCAAGAACTGAAGAGGGTCGACTTTCCCAAGCGACACCTATTTGCTCTTGGAAAAGTTCCAAGAAGATCCGACGTTTTCGAGGACAATCCAGCATCGATTCAGGCCTTGGAGCAAAAAATCACGCGTGCCATTCGCCAGCTACCAGTCGAAATGCTCGAACAAGTCATCGAAAATTGGACTCAACGGACGGACCATCTAAGACGTAGCCGCGGCCCACATTTGAAAGAGATAATTTCCAAAAAATAAATGCCAAAGAATCTTCTTTGGAATGATAAAAAGTTGAGATCCTCGAAATGGATCACAATTTACAAAACATTTCCGTACAACGACTTAATTTCGATTGTTCACTTTGTGTCGCAGTTATGTGCTAAATCAGTAATATACACTTGTCTATACTTTATGGCGGTAGTAAGTTCATATCTAGGGTTCATCCGGGATAGGAACCTTTCATGCAAACCGAATATAGAGGAGAGAGTAAAAAAAAGAAACGTTGATCGTATTATACTGCTGTTGAAGAGCCATTGACAATAGGTGGGGTCTCTCACCGAAATTGGTCCTTTGGATCTGCGACACTATAGTCGAGGCCAATATATGTTGCCATAACAACAATGGACGGCCTTCCTCAGCATTTCTGGTGTACTAAGGTCCACTCCGACCATAATACGTAACGCCATCTTGCACATAGTACCCATAGACATCATCGGAAAGTTCATGACTGTTGAAAGTTGCTTCAGACTCGGAGAATGCGGCTTCTTAAAAGAACACGTGTCTGAACACCCGAATATCCTCACATACTCTGACTTCGTGCCGAAACACTTGGATCATGGAGTCGCCAAAACGGGTTCTGGCGTCTCCTTCATTAACATTTTGCCGGCTAGGGAGTTGTACTCGTAAGTGGGAAGAAGCCATTGTAGGAATGCGGCCGAAAGTTTATTTACAGATGGATCAAAGTTTGAGGAAAGAATTGTGAAGAGATTTACTGCCAGGAGCTCTCTATTAACTCCAGCTTCAGACTTTCTGACTATTGCAGTGTCTTAGAAAGCCATAAGGGTAGCAGTAGATTTACTTTTCCGGAGTGTAGACTCCTTCAGACAATTCACTCAGATACTAGCCTTGAACTCATTAGCGGTGCGTTCAGGATTGGTCGAGGAGTGCCTAACTCGCTATCAATAGCATCAAGTGTCTTTGTGATAAGACTGGTAAAGCTGATGAGCTAGCAACGAAAAGCACCATAGAACCGTAGAATGGCAGCGGGTGGGTATTATCGTATTCCTCCTTGTATTTTACTTCTAGATAGTTGGGCTTCGCGGAAGCTTGGCCAACGCTGGGCCACTATCGATACAAGCACTAACGGTAAAGCCTTTTGGCCCAAGATTGATCGCAAGATATCTAGTGATCTCTTTGCCTTCACTTTGTAAAACTAGCTCTTCTTCCCAGACATCCCACCGAACTGGCGGGAATGGAAATTTAACGCCTGTGTAAATTTGAATTGGCTACAAAGGCCTACATATAGCATCCCACATTCAATCTCTCTAGATCAGCCATCTAACTTAACCTAAATTGATTATATATAGACTTCAGTCTAGAAAAAGGAATCAGCATCAAAAAAAAGCTATAAAGAGTTCAACTAAAGATATGGAGTTTGATTTCTTCATTCCTAAGGTCAGCATCAGTCTTCTGAGTACTGAATGATTCTAAGAAAACCGTGCAACAAGCTGCAGGGTGCGTTAAACGTAACTTTTGATGAGAAAACCTGAACTTAGGTCGTATTGAACGCTAGTTAGGTTATAGATCCCGCATTCGTGCTGTCATTCTCGAAAAAGTCTCACTGTGCTAGAAAAAAGATACATAATTGGTTCGCCAGATTGGCTTTCGTAAGATAGAGTCATTACCTGTTCGAATTTTATTAAATAACCTTAAAGATAACCACGTTAAAGTTTCCTTTCGAATAAGAACCAGATTTTCCTCACGTCCACCAGCACTTAAAGCTCTCACATTCGCCCTCACTCTGTTTCATCGTTCATAAAATAAGCAACCGCTTTCTCCTACAACCCTTTTCTAAAAAACGAAGTAAGATGGACACACGACCTTACCACGTGTACGAATATCACCTACATACGCATAGTGCTAGCACGCACGAATAGTTGAGCATTAAGTAAAATACCTAACAAATGTTGCAACATAAGCACTTCAAAATGTTTAAATTGCATAAAAAGCTAATTTCACTTTCTTACTTGCGAACCTTTGTCTGCTTTCCACAAAATTAAAGTCATCGCCAAATTGAATTAACCTTGACTTGACTCGCATGCCAGATTTACCGCATTTTGTGTTCTCTGTGTACCTCTCCTTCTTCATATTTCTGCAGCAAATTCACCAAATGCCAACCGAGAAAACTCACGGACCACTCTCTCATATTACATACAACAGCCGTGGCATGTGTTTGCTGCATTGCCGGCCGTCATAAATCACAAGTCATTGTCTTGATGCTTACGAAAAAGGTCCAGCGGTCCATGAATGTTCGTAACAGCGGTCTAAACGAAATGACAAACCCAATGCCGCCGCCCCCCGCCCTTCGCAAACAGCAAAAGCACACGAAGGCGACCCACAACAGAACAGTGAAATCCCCAAAAAACATGACGAAGAAATAAGAAAATTACATTAATATACAAGTATGACGATGACTTTGAGTAAATGCCACAAATTAAAAAGAAATTTACCATTCGCCATTGCCCCGCACCACGCCTCTAACGGCGCTCAAAAACATTTCTAGCTTGCACCAACATTCATACAAAAACAAAGCTTAAGTAGAGCAGCATGAGCAATGCAAAAAAATTAAATCAGAAAGGACTTTTGACCACAACAACTCTGAAATGGGAGCTGGAAGTAGAACACGAAAAGAGCCGCAAATGTTTGTGATCTTTTAGATGGGCGGTATGCCGGCCAAATAGCAAGGACATTATTCAACAGGATACAGGAAGCGCTCAGATTATAATGGCAGTTGTAGCATCGGCTAAAGATGGCGAAGGAAATGATTTATCTGATTAAAAAAAAAGAATAAATAAAAACTTGTTTGTATGTATATGATTGCGGCTAGAAGCCTAACCGACAAATGCATTCTCTGTACTGTCATAATAAAGAACAAAATCTCCTTTTTGCAAGAAAAATATTTTGTGGAATTTGAGTATTGGCTTTTGTAGTCAAAAATATATTTTTGGTCAACAAAATTAGTAAAAGATTTAGCCACAATATGTAGCATGAGTCATCACTCTACACTAAAGATCAAGAAACAGTCCAAATAAAGGATTTTATCTGGCGAATTTACTCCGAAGAAGGTAACTTTCTTGCTTGCGACCTGGTGAAGCTCAAAACAGTCACGGAATTTTACTGTGCCGAAAAAAGTGCTAATCGACCATGACGATTTATCAGCTATCACTTCCACCATCACCGTGACTTCACATACCCGCACAATGGTGTTCTAATGGCGTTAAATCACAATTTCTTGTTGGAACAGATGCTGTCAAGGTCAACTTCTTTCAACTGCGGCCTTACAAAGTTGGTTATCATCGATCCATACTGCTCTTCTATGACAGTAACATTTCACAAGCATTATTTCGAAAGAAATATGGGCCGATGATTCCATCAGACCAAAAACTACACCAAACTATCAATCGACAAGTTGCATTCTACGGATTGTTTAGAATGATCCGTACAGTATGTCTAAAAGACTCTAAAATCGGTATCGAACCAGTGTTTTTAAGAAGAAGTTCTAAAAATCTGAATAATTGATTATATAGTATGTAGGAAACTTTCTATCACTATTTGTTTGAGACTTCTTGACTGTTGTAGCATTTTTCAAACCTAAAATGGTTGCTCTTAAGGAGAAGTAACTAACCACTCTGACAGCAATACGGCAAAAATAGTCTTAAACTCACTAATCGTACATTCGAAACTGGTTATGTGAAACCTAACTTCGCTGTCAGCGGCAGTGAGTCAATCGTGATGCCAAGTCACAGCGGAGTTTCAGGAGCATACTAACTGACTACCACAACTTTTAACTGATCACTGACCTATCGGTCATGCTAGTTGTATAAGCCATTTGAAAGAAGACGAAGTAGATTCAGATCAAGGCTTAAACACTTGAGAACTCACACTTTCAGATTTTTTAATAAATAAACCTTTCAGACGTCAAGCATGAACACCAGCAATAAGAAAACAGCCAATATTTTAAGTTTTTCATCTATGAAGTCGAAATTACATCCCAGAGATGGTTCAGTTTGTATGGCAACTATGTATTAGTCGTCCGATCCCGTTCCCATAAATAAGCATCTTCTTGTCGAGAAAAGAAAATTTCAGATCGATAACTCAAAAGCTGAAGAACTTGCATTTATACTGAGAGACGGCGAACAGAGGGATGACAGACAACAAACAGACACGGCTTAACGACTCAGCTCGTCAAGCTGGTCATTTATATACTAAATATACTTCATAGGGCTTCGACGTTTTTGGATGGATGTTATAAACATGGGCAACGATGCTTAATACTTCCTATTCAGGGTACAATAATGGACCTGTTTCAATCCGACCGTCATAAGAGCAATGTTTCGATTGACCAGGAGCCAAACATTGCATAAAAGCTATTCGTTAATATTGGGTAGTCGAAACGGAAGCGAGCGAACCATTGTTGTGCTACACGAACTGATACGGCATCGTCTCCGTAAACTTTCCAAATTTCATTGGTTTCTTGCATGGCATTCTTCCCTTTTTTATACAAACAGTTCAAAATATAGCGAATTTCTTCATTATTATCATTCATTTTTGAACAGCTGTAATTTTTTTTCAACTTCCCCGAATTAATTTTTGTTTGGTTAATTGAAGCTTAAAATCTCACCTTTCCAACACTGTATGGTATGATACAAAATACGAAAAGACTTTTTCGACAACCCAATATTTAGATAAAGCTGAATACAAAAAGAAGATCGATGAACTAATGCCACATGAGTTAATGCAAAAAAGCTCATGGACCGAATTTCCATCTCTGAATATTTGCTGAATCGCAAAAAAAAATTAGACTCATTTCTGAAGCGGTTAGTTGCTGGTGATGAAAAGTGGGTAAACTTTGACAACTGTGAGGAAGTGTTTAATATGTGTTTAGTGAGATTGTCGCCGGAAAATGATGTGAGCTGGTTCACTACGGCCAACTCTTAATTCAGAACTGTAATGTCAACAATGTGAATAATCGTTCAAAAGTACCCAGTTTTGTTTAATCGGGGAGGAATTGTGTTCCATTAGGACAGCGCCATGCAATACACATCAATAGTGACTCACCAGAAGATCCGAGAGCTTGTTATACCCTGAACAGGGTATATTAAGTTTGTCACGGAGTTGGTAACACCCAGAAAGAAGCGTCGGAGATCTTATAAAGTATATATATAAATGGTCATTATGTTGAGCTGAGTCGATTTAGCCATGTCCGTCTATCCGTCTGTCTGTATATATACGAACTAGTTCCTCAGTTTTTATTAAGATATCGTTTTGAAATTTTGCAAACGTCCTTTTCTCTCTAAGAAGCTGCCGATTTGTCGGAACCGCCGATATCGGACTACTATAACATATAGCTGTCACACAAACTGAACGATAGGAATCAAGATCTTGTATGGAAACTTTGTATTTGACAATGTATTTTCACAAAAGTTGACACAGGTTATTTTCTAGGGCAAAAGTTTAATTGGCGAAGAAATTGTTCCGATCGGCTTACTATAGCATATAGCTGCCATACAAACTGACCGATCGAAAAAAAGTTCTTGTAAGAAAAACTTTTGCATTTGACAATGTATCTTCACGAAATTTGGTATAGATTATTTTCTAAGCCAACAATATAATCTCCGAAGAAATTGTTCAGATCGGTTGACTATAGCATATAGCTGCCATACAAACTGCACGATGAGAATCAAGGGTTTGTATGGAAAACTTTCGCATTTGACGAGGTATCTTCACGGGATTTGACTTGGATTACTGCTTACAGTAATAATATAATCTCCGCAAAAAATTGTTCAGACCGGATTAATACAGCATATAGCTTCCATACAAACTGAACACATAGTTACTAAACGAAATGACCTGTGAAAAATATATTAGCTACGGTGCAACCAAAGTTAAAATTTTTTCTTGTTTTTTGATTTCTTATGCACACACCAGATAGCTTTGAATTGGCACCAAATGATTACGATCTGTTCCAGCCTATGACGAATAATTTGGCTGATATAAACTTTATCTCAAAAGAAATCTATGAATATCGACTTTCTCAGTTTTTTTCAATGGATTCGGGGGTTTAATTTAGTCTTAAACAAAGTTCAATGCGTTCTAGCTCTATCTCAAACTCGATAATATTTTGAATAAATACAGCTCCGTGAAATTAAACGGCATTGTATACTTTGTACTTCAAAATATATACATATATACATATTAACTTTTGTATAAATTATAGCCATTTAGTTTTAATCGCGTGTTCCATCATTACGGCATTTAAAATTACCACGCTGCAGGGATCAACGTTATCTTTCAACCGAACTTCAATAAATTCATAAAGTGCACGCATACATAAATATATGTTTTTTCGAAATGCCCGAAGGCTTTACGGACACAGTAACTACTACGAGAGCATTGCACTGAAACCAGGCAGGCAGAGACCACAGCACTTGTACATGCATTTATGCATTTTTAATCGTGTAATCACTTAAATTGTGTTTAAATTAACTACTGTTAACAAAAGTATATTCATTAAAGCATAAATGACATAGAACGAGCTTGAAATGGGGTTGAATGTTATAGGGGTAGTGAAATCGTAGCTTTGGTTGTCAGGCTATCGGAAGCCTATGTATTTCAGTCAAATCGATATTCTTAAGGACAGATTGCTCCTAACTTCCCTTGAGCTTAAAAAAATAAAGCACAATACATAAACTACCTGCAATATATAAGGAGGCTAGAAAACGATCGCCTCACTCTGTAACTTAACGATGTTGTCTGGGAACCGATTGTAACCAGAGTAGCCTTACCATAACCCTCAAACTGAAAAGAAATCGTACATTTTTTTTACCTTCCCTTAATTTCATGTTTGCTTCAAAATGCTAACATTTCACCATTGGGTATATTTAGATTAGGGCACAACAAGCGCTACTGACACCCATAAATCATTTGAGATTTAGTATCAACATGGCGTATTTACCAGCTCGAAGGAGCAAAACATGTGTTTTGCTTAATTTTTATTTTCAACATAATTACTCGCATAAAAGGCTAGAGCGAGTAGCGTTGAAAGCAGCAAAGCAAGAGAGCCGGAAGACACTTACAACGTTGTAGCATGCCAGGCCGGCTCAATGACTTCAGTTAGGTGTACCTTTGCGAGTGACTTATCAACTCAATTTGATCTTAAAAATGGAAATTTACACGTTAACGCCTTCGTATATTATGCACTCCCATCTACTAGTTTCGCTCATACTTAATACGAGGTCAATTGCTAGTAACAAAATAAAAGCAACTTTGCTTGTAATACACGTCTTTGCACTCCACTCTACTGGATTCGTATATTGAAAGGAAAAGCAGACGTTGTGGTCTTGTATGCACTGCTCGGCTAGCGAAGAATTCGAGGGCGTTTTCACAGTCTATGCTAATTTCATCGCTTGCAAATGCTTATGTGGATAGAATGGCTATAAAATGCAATTTGAACGGCCTTCAACGTACAACGAGCTCGATAGACAGATTTGCTTTAGGTGAGCGTGAGTATGTACCGCCTTAGCCTATTGGCGAAGAAAAACAGAGCACCAAAAACGTGGACTTCGATTGAAACAAAGTTACCTTCACTAATACAAAAGATTACTTAAATATATTGATTAGGACCGGCCAGTTTATATGACAGCTAAATGCTGTGGTGACCCGATCTGAACAATTTCTAAGAACTTTGCACCTTTGCGTTGAACACTAACCCTTACTGAATTTCGTAAATATATCTCTACAAAGTGAACATTTTCCTATACAAGCACTTTAATCCGATTTCGACAAATTCTTCGAAAGTAGTAACGTTTGCAAAATTTTAGATCGATATCTGTTCACGTATATACAGACGCGCAGACGGAAAGATGACCAAAAAGTTCACAAATCGACTCAGCTCGGATGAGCTTTGGTTGAATAAGACAGCCAAGCAGCCAACGAATGATTTTATTAAACAACTTTTGGTGAGCTCATTATCTCGCATCCTGGTTCTGTGGCGCGGCCTTCAAGATCGTGTGATTTAACACCGCTGGACTATGTTTGATATTCCGGGTGTTCAACACAATTAACCGTTAGAGTTCCTAGTACAGAATTAGTATAACGACGTCAAATCGCACGACCGAGGGTGCCAGTTTACTGGGTCATTTCGTGAGATAACGCTTTCACCAAACTTGGTTTTCAATAAAACGATTATAACATTCGCTGTGTGGTGTGGCGCCGTCCTATTGGAACCACATATTGTCCAAGTCCATATCATTTAATTCGGGCCAAAAATATTCGGTTATCATTGAGCGGTAGCATTCCCACAGTAACGTGCCGGTCTTGATCATCACGGAAGAAGCACGGCCCAATGACGCCGCGGGCCCATAAACCTCACCAAACCATAATTTTTTCGGACTGCAATGGAGACTCATGGAGTACGTGTGGACTGCTATCTGATCATTAATGCATATTTCGCTTAAGAACGAATCCATCCAGCTAGAAATGATCCTCATCGCTGAAGAGGAGAGATTTTCAAATTGTTGCGCAGCCCAATTCACGGACATACCACAATTCTGGTGGTCAAGCGGCTTCAGTTCATGCGTCAATTTGATCTTGTAAGGTTGTAGGCCAAGATATTTTCGCAAAATTTTACACAACGACATCTCAGGATGCCAAATGCTTGAGAATGACGTGTGGGAGACTGATTTGGGTCTTCCTCAATTGATGCGCTCGCAGCAGCAATATTCTCGACACTACGGACACTTCCTTGTCGCACTGGCTTGGGAACATTTTTTACTGTGTCCGTTGGTTAAAATTTTATCCCTAGACGCTCAATTGTTGATCTGACGGGACGATTATGACGACCATAAATTGGACGTAACTCTCTTAAAGTTGAGGCCACTGACTTCGAAATTCGGTATTAAATTTAAATTTCGACTCTTTTTTAATCGTATATCTTTCCATGATAAAATGGCAAACTTTACTGAACAGGAATGTAAAGAGAGCGGGAAAAAATATGGCGTTGTTTCCTGTCCCTTATTGAAAACCCCGTTATATCTATATATGTTTCTTTATATACTGTCGTCTACTCTTTTTCAATAGAAGTGGTCATCAGCTTGTAACTATTGCTTCATTTTGTGGGTCCATCATAATCTAGTCGCAATGGACTGATCTCTGACTACTTATGATTGAATAACTGGACCTGATACCTGAGCTCAGTATATCTTTGTCAATATTTCTCTGGCCGCATAGGCTCTAAAAAAGTTTTGTTCGGTCGGCGCCAATTCGGTAACATCAAAACTCATGCTTGATTAAAACTGACATGGGGGCTATAGGATTACTTGCTATAATTACAAACCATTGCTTGCTTTTATAGCATTAGTGCACCAATAATTTTGCGCAACACATATTCCCTATACATATCACTAATGTGCCGTTATAAATAGGTATTACGGCGCTCTATTTACCTATCAATGAGAATGCTTGAGGGAACAGACGCTAATACATATTTACATATTTACGAACATCTGCGATCGCCAAACTAAAACACAATCGAAATTCAGTTATCTCTTCGGCGGTTCGTGCTAATTTCAATAATTTTCGATTATGTGCACTATAATGGGCAAACAACGAAAATGGACAAGAGCTTATACACGACCAATGTCTACTACGAGTATACGCACATTATTGGCTTACTTTACACAAATAAACATACCGTACGAATGTTCAGCGGCGACCAAACCTCACAGGCGGCAAAATTTATATTGCAATTAAAAGCAGCCGCGCCAGACGAGATTACAAAACCGCTAGGTAGGTCGCGGCAATAGCAACACAATGGGAAACGCTGACGCGAATAATTTGGGGTGTGGTGAATCGAACAAACAACTGGTATAATTAACAGCACATAACTGGTATAATCTGACAGAATGAGTGGTAAGCGATTATGCCACTTTAATGAGGTATACGCAGACACCCTTGTATTTAATTATTTTGTTCCACTTTGTTATTGGATTGGCATAAAAGTAACATATCTTGTGAAGAGAGTTGAATGGGAGAATATAGCTTATAGAAAAATAGTGGGTCGATACTTTTAAGAATGATATTTAAATATTTGGGTGATTTTTTCGAATGATTGAAACAATCCCTGGAATATCGCTTGCTAACAAGCTGGAACGTATCCAAAAAGCGGTTCTTATAGGCATATCTGATGACATTACCAGCAGTTGCACTGCTGCGAAATGCGCTCTAAAACTCAGGGAAGCTAGTCATTTGAAGGTGTCCAAACGAGAGCATGCCGAAATTGTCTTCTCTTTCAACTACATTTCTGAAAACATGGACCCGTGCAATGCAGAAGCTACTCGTGGCGGCTTTAACTCTGCTCACATACTGACAAGGAATATGTGGATGTGTGGCAGAAGTTACTGCTATTTTGATGGCGGTAGAACTACTGCTAGGAATGCAGCCTCTTACAGGCAGCTGAGCATTCTGATCTCCATAACTGTGCGCTCAAAGATTGGGTGTTTGTTCTCATAAGACATATCATAAAGCTACGTCATCATCAGACTCGGGAACACTGGCAAATGGAAAGCCTACGAGTTAGCTAGTGGAGATGCTTCTGACCCGCTGACATTGGAATAGGACCATATTGGATCTTCATTGGCATCTTGCATTCTAAAACTGGACCAACGGATCTCGCTCCTGTGCGAGTGTAAGGGTTTTTTTTTGTCGTAGAGTAGAACGCAAGAGATCTTCTGAACTACATGCAGTTAGCAAAGTTCATCTTCCTGCAGTAGTAGGGGTTCATACTGGACATTTTAAAAGGTATACTTGTGGTAAGGCTAGAAATCTGGACAGGCGGAAGTTGCCAAAGTCATATGAATAAAAGTGAGGTGAAAACATTCAGACGCTTTCTCCGCCATTGTTCAGTCTTTGCCAGACTCATGATGAAGCATCTTATTAATCTTGTCTTCTGCGAACCTGATGACATCGCTTAACTGACATTAGTTGTCTCCACAAATTTATGATAGGCTGAAAGAGCTTTGTCGATTTGTAAGGGCCTTCTAATCTATTATATAAGCTGTTCCAAGCTGTTCAAAGGAGATCTTTGTTAGAATCGACCTCTTAATCTAACCTAACCTAAGTCATCGGACGACGAAAACACTTTCGCGACAGATTATCATAGCCTGCCGCAGTAGACTCCTTTTAGAGAAATTAAGTTTTGTTGTTGTAGTAGCATAAACAGGTACCTAATCCCCGCTAGGATGATGAGGACTAGACTAGATGTCATCCAACGGTAGACCTAAGAAACGTGCTATTTCAATGGGATTGGACCGGAAGGATGTCAGATATGTGGTGTTAACAGTGCATGCAAAGAGGTGGCTAGTGCCATGCTGGACATATGTTTGATACGTCAGCTTCTATTCTGAATAAGTAAGAGGACGAAGCTGCGCAAGTGTCACTTTCGTTTCCGATGCAACTCGAGATCTTCGTCTGCTATGGGTGGTGTTTTGATTCCAAGGACACTATTCATTGTGAAGGAGTCGGTGAAAGTGTTAATGGCTCTACTGTGAATGGCGGTCAATGCATGTCTGAAGTTAGTTGCTTCCAAAGTCTGGTCGGGATATTGCCTTATGTCGTCGTCGTAGTTAAGGAAGGGCCTCTTGATGCTACCAGGAGGCGGTTCTTCTGGACTGGAAGGATGTTTTCTGCGAAAGCACCTAAGTAGAAACTGCTTGGAGACGAGTTCATTTTGCTCCTTAACTGGGAGCATTCGGGCCCCAAAAGGAAGGTGTTCGATGGGAGAAATCAAGAGGCATCCTGTCGTAGTCCGGAGTGCAGTGTGCTGACATGATTGACTTACTCGTCTGCGTTTTGCAGCATCCAGGCGATCTTATTGATGCGGCGTAGGTAAGAACCGGCTGACCTATTGTCTTACATGTTGCCAACAACGGTTCTATGTATTTTTATCTTTGTCTATAGAGAAAGCTGTAACTTTTCGAGGTTCCACATACAAATCTACGAATGCGCACAGGAGAACCCGAATCAACTTCCGTGAATGTAAAAACTAAGTAAACCAAATCATGCCACAGCATTCCTTTGACAAAGCTAAATAATCTAGAAGTAACTTGCCGCGCACCACGTAAACGTGTCCAATCGGAGATGGCGATAATGTACATGCGGTGCACGCAAAAGCACAGCTTTGCAAACTGTCAGCGCCCCAGCGCCGCAGCTTTACTATAGAAAATGAAGTTTTTCATAAAAATCTCCGAAGCGGAAACTCAATTTAATTAAAAATGTACTCTTTGCAAAGCGCTGCATGGCGTGAGGAATAGCGATAACGAACAAACGAATAGTACGAACCGTACACGCTGGCATTACGCAAAGCGGAGCTGTAAGTAAAATGCAGTCGGAAGTCGAGAGATGCCGCAACGGAGATGAGCAACAACAATTGTTGTTAGTGGCCAAACAAAGCTAGCGCGCTGAAACGCCGTTGCTGGCGCTGATGCTGGTGATGACTGAAGCTGCAACTGTCATTGCGCTTGCTTTTGCTTTGTGGCTGACGTTGATGATGACAAGCGCAACCTGCAGCAATCATCTCCCGCTGGGCGCACGCATACCAAAGCGCGTTGTCAACTTGTTCTTCCACAAAAAAAAAGCGCGCAAAAATAAACTAACAGCCCTGCTTCCTAAAGCGGACATCAGTTGCTGCAGGAGACGAAAAAAAAAAGAAATCAACAACGAAAAAACAGCGCCGCTTTCTACGCAAACAAATGGATCTACAAATAGATATATATCTAGTTAAGAAAAATGCTTGATATAGTAATGTACAAAGTGAACTAAAACTGAATTAATGCTGCATTTAAATCGCACAAAGCTCGGTCACACCAACCGGCGCGCGACATGCGAGCGTGCGTAGTTGCGTTTGTTGGTGGCAAGAAGGCGCAAGTAAAGCGGCACGACAGCCTTAAGCTGAGCATACAATCTAAATGAATTAAAAATGGCAACCGTGAGTTCTCCGCCGGGCCGTTTTCAATTACATTAATCCAGATTAAAAGGAATTTAATTTCATATTTTTACAAAAGCGACTTGAAAAAACGGCATTTTACTACTCGGAAACTATGCCGGCGGCACTTGGTCAGTGTATACCCTGGACGACTAACAAAGGTATGAATATTTACATTCGAGGACTGCGAAAAGTTATAGATATTATTTAATGGCTAAGGTATGTAGTCCCTACTTTTGCGTGCCAGAGTTAAGATGGACTTAAAGTAAAGCTTTCGAATAAGTAAAGCCATTTGCCGTTTGCTTAAGCTTTTATGACGAAACGAACAAGTCACTAGCATAAATCGCATAGGCTTGCATAATCGTAAAGAAATTGCCTTCGAGTTAACATTCCTTGGAAAATAGTGAATCGAACAAGCAACTGGTATAAGTGGAATAAATTGGTATAATCACAAAAATATTGAATATCAAGCAGTTATACCAGTTTAGTTATAATCATATCTACCTAAACTGTCTTTTATGTGGAAAGTGTGCAATCGAACCAAAAATTAGTGCAAATTCATTGAACTGGTATAAAAATGTCTAATATTTCTATGCTTATGGCAGTTTAGTGAGATATATACGTAAACTATTTTCAATTTGACTGATCTTTGCGTTTAGTAAAATGAACTAAAAGTGGTATAAAAACGTAAATCAAATAAATAGGGCAAGAAAACGGGGTTATACCAGCTTGATACTAGACTTTTTGTATGTTCATTAATGTTTTTATCCATTCGACTGGTAACATCAAATAAATGCAACTTTTATACCAACTTAAAGATATGTCTATATAACCTGTTTTTAATTCAGCTTATCTCGGTGAGTAATCAAATGCGAAAAAACTAGTATAAATCCATTAAATTGAAGAATTAAAAGTATTATACCAATTTTTTATAAGTTATACCAGTTTCATAATAACCATAAATAAGTTAATTTGGAGAGTGAAGAATCGAAAAAAAGATTTGTTCAAATTCATTGAACTGGTATAACAATCTCTTATATTTTTTATGTTTATGCCAATTTAAGGAGGTATGTACGTAAGCTATTTTTAATTTGTCTGATTTTTGTACATAGTGAAACGAACGAAAACTGGTATAAATTAATTAAATAAATAGAGCAAGGAAACGGATTTATACCAGCTTGGTACTAGATTTTCGGCTGTTTTCATTGACATTATTTTACACTTTAGTGGCAGAAAATCGAGAAAAAATTTGGTATAAATCCATAAGACTGGTATCAAATAAATACAAAGTTTATACCAATTTAAAAAGATTTTGATATAATTTGTTTTTAATTCGACAAGTCTTAGTGAATGGTGAAACGAACAAAAACTGGTATAAATCTATTAAATGAAGTAAACATTCAAGTAAAAGAGTTATACCAGTTTAATTAAGAGTTTTAGGTAGTTTTACGTATCTTCATTGTTATTTTCGATAGAGCAGACTTAGAGGAGAGATGAATCGAACTAACAACTGGTATAAATACTTTAGACTAGTTTAACTCAATAGACAATGGACAAACTCAAACATCAGACCAGATATGTGGCAAATCAAAAGCTGCTAAAAACAGCTATTGGTCGGATCTCGAAGCAAGGAACCATTACGGCCAGTTCCATACAACTTTTTCTCCAAACAAATTTGCTTGATGCCTTTACTTTTTTGGTTAAAAAATTTATGTTCAGAGCATTCCAGACCTAAGATATATGTTTCAAAATTATACCAAACTATAAAAATTGCAACGGTAAATATATTTACTATTCGAACAACCCACTTACTGTTAGCTAAAAAAAGTAGATTTTTTTTGTCACACAGGAAATAATACTGTTCTAGGCATAGAAGTTATGGCAGGCTAGCTCAGCTTTATGTATGATGAAAAGAAAAATTCTCTGGAAATATGTTTGTACGTCCTTTTATTAGACCAAAGCAGAAAATGGCGAAAAAAGAGCCTGAAGGCGGATTAAAAATGCACAATAATAATATTTGTGACTGCAATGGAAAACTCAAAACGAATTAATATGCGCGCGTTGCAGAGCTGCATTTAAAGAGAAAGCGGAGCGCATAAAAAGCGTGAAATGGTTACGCGGAAAACCCCAACAATAACTAGCCAACAGAGTTGTCTAAGTTTCCACCAGCATTCGCGCTGTAAAATAGAAATAATAGATTTAATATAATTACGGTGGTTTATTGCCAACATTGAGTAAATGATGTCATTCGTAATGTTATTGAGGTGATATGGGTCATTTTTTCATAATTTAGAGACAAAGAACGAGAAACAAACGCAGCATTTCTCCTACCTTTTTCAAAAATCCACTACGTATTAGCCACTTTATGTATTTTTTTCGATGTAGTTTTGAGTTAAGACGGGTAACAACTTTCCGAGAATCTACGTTTTGCGAAAAAATGTCTTCCACTAGAAGAGCGTTAGCACATGGCGTATCGAACAAACATTTGGTGTAACTTAGTTCAATTTCACGTATATATTTTGAGGAAGAGAAAAGAAGAAGAACATATACATTCCTAATAGAATAGAAGCATATTTTTCATTGATTTGGGATTTTTTTCAATTTCACACTTTTTCATAATCTATTTCTATCTCACTCTCTGACTACTTTCCACAAACACACTTTCTAAAAGCGTTTGCGTCTACAGCATGCCCACAAAGACCTCACCAGAGGTCCGAGGCTTTTGTGACCTTTTCATTGGGGGTGTCTCTTACGTGGCGGGTCCCAAACCTAGCGCACAACCCAGTGGTCACTGCCAGTAAATGGCGCTAAGAGAACTTTACTCACTTACGTGAAGTTCTACACATGGCTTCATCCTCCCAGAAAATCTAATATAATATGTATGTGTAAACTGTCCGCTCTCGACGAACAAAGACCAAACTCTACAAGTCAGTCTTTATTCCCGTTCTGCTATAGAGTGCCAAGACATCGACGATGACAACATCTGATAAGTCGGCCTTACGAGTTTTGAGAGGAAGGTTCTGTGAAAGATCTATTATCCTTTGCGCATTGGCACCGACGAATACCGCAATCAATGGAACGATTAGCTGCGATTAAGAAGAAAACACTGCAGCTCTGAGATTATTCGGCTTACCCGCCGGGATAAGTAGAGGAAAGTAACACCTCCACTACTTTGGAAAGATGGAGAAGGACCTGGTTACACTTGGAGTCTCTAATTGGCGCCAAACAGTGAAAAGGACGACTGGCGCGCTGTTGTACACTCGCACGAGAGCGGTGTCTAGGCCAATAAAAAAGAAGAAGTCATTAGAAAAATACTGGCGATCCGAACAACTAATCCTTATCTGAATTTTTTAATATAAAACATAAATGATATAAAATCATTGGCATTAAGTAGAAAAATAGAATTGAGTTGAAGCTTGTGGTATGGCCTAAGGTTTAGTGTGCCTTCCGTTCCGTCGCACAAAGCCACTCAAGCTCAGCACTTCGATAATTTCAAGGCGCAATTGAGACGATGTTATTCCTAGTCTTGATTTTCCGATTTAATATTGTAAACAATAATATGGCCTACTGCGTTTTCTACGATAGTGGCATTGAGGATTTTTCTCCACACTATCTTATACCAAAATGTCCCATATGTTTGCGAAAGTGTAGACGCGATATTGCGTTGCCTACTCTCATGACTTCCACGTTCCCTCAGTAGCAGATGCAGCTTAGAGTTACTCAATTCAGTCTGCCAAGGGTAACTTTCAACTTCCTTATGAAGTTTACCCTGTTCGTAAACGCGTCCCTCAAGTAACTACAAGAGCTGCCATTGGATTCGTACGCATTCCTCCTGGGTCGCAGACGCAGACAAGTCTTTGCAGTTGTGATAATTATAGACCTACCGAAGTCTACGATGCTTATACCGCTGCTTCAAATGTAACAATTGATAATCCTTGATTTGCAGCTCCAGGAATTATCAGTCAGGCGATTTCCCACCATGAGTGTTTCTCTGTCTTGTTCCACCGACGCGTACAGTCTACAGAGAAACCTACATAATTGGCCTCTTTTGCCATTTCTAATTCTTTACCTTTAGTATATATTGAAACCTGACTAAAGTTATATAAGCTCTCTGTATGCTAATCTTAATTGTATATACCAGTCCATATAATTTATACTGCTTCCAGATTCGGTTCGCACCTTTTCGAGGACTGGCAATCAAAAACAGATTAAGTAAGCAATATTAGCGCAAAGTTTATATAATTGGTTTTGATGAACTTCATAGCTAGAAATCCCTAAGGTTTCATAGATAGAAATCCCTCAGGCTAGATTTGTCAAAGGGGTTGACCTTATTTGGTGCCTCTTCGGCTCAAACACTTTATATACCATATTTGAGTTCTTCTTATTTGCCAATTATTGTCATTATAACATATTTTTGTTGTTCTGTGAGTCTCTTAACAACAGTGTTCGATTCTTCTACATTCCTTTCGATATGTTTAAGCGTCCCTATATAAAAATAATTTGAAACACCAAAAAACTTTCTAAAGTTCAGTTTATCCCCATCCTATCTTTAATTATTTACAACAATTCATATGATTATACCACTTGCTTCTTCGATTTGCCAATTTTCGAAGTCTGCAAAGTTGAAGTTCTAAGGTGATATAGTCTCTCCTTATCTTTATCTTTAACTTTTATACCAGTTCATATGATTTATACCACTTGCTTATTCGATTCGCCAATTTTCGAAGTCTGCAAAATTGAAGTTCTAAGGTGATAATAGTCTCTCAGTATCCTATCTTTAACTTTTATACCAGTTCATATGATTTATACCACTTGCTTATTCGATTCATCAATTTTCGAAGTCTATAAAATTGACTTTTTAAGGTGATATAGTCTTTCTGCATTAAATCTTTAATTATTTATACCAGTTCATATGATTTATACCACTTGCTTATTCGATTCGCCAATTTTCGAAGTCTATAAAATCGACTTATGGAGATATGGTCTCTCCGCATCTCATCTTTAATTACTTATACCAGTTCATATGATTATACCACTTGCTTATTCAATTCGCCTAATTTTAAAGTCTGGTAAATTGAAGTGCTAAAGTAAAATAACCTCCCCTTCTAACTTTCTCGGAAAGATGCCAGTTTATATAATTGGTTCTGATTTAATATGAACTTAATTAGAAATACTTAAAGCTAGATTTCCCAAAAAGCTTGACTGTGTAAATAAAAGAGCTATGTTACAATAAAAATAATCATCTGAAAACTAATAATTCCTATTTCAAGTGAGCACACCGAAATAATATATCTTCCCAAGTATCTTGAATTGGTAAACTTACATAAAAAATTCAATTGATTTCTTTCGAACTTTAATTTGCATTCATTTCCATTTAACTTTTAGCCGAAAGTCTAATGGTTTGCGAAAAGTACATAGATTCCATTATTTAAGCCTACTTATCAGACTTTTTGTAATGTGACCATCAGTTACGCAACTATCAACAACAACTTAGGACGGCTCAAGTTCATTACTTGACAGCCCACATTTGCGTGCCCACAAGCACACACGAACACACACACAAGCGCAGATGGACTAATTTTTCTTAATATTTCCCAATTGGCACTTACTTTCTGCTCGACCAGTTGCCGTAATTTGCTCCATTTGCCACCATTAGCTGCTAAATCCGAAACAAACTCCCAAAATATTTATCAGCCATCTCTTATCCGCCACAGGCTCAACACAACACAGAATCATTTATACCAATATACACAACCAGATACACGTTGAGTGTGCGTGGTTGTGTATTGTGGCGTCGGAATCGAAATCCGTACAAATAAGCAAAGTGTCGGGGTGTTAAATCTGCATCATTCATTTGCAACTATTTGGCCATCAGCGTGGACAGGCGAGCAACACTTTCGACCGACACAAGCAACGCACTCTTATCGCCGGCCAGACAATCAAGTCAAGCCAGAGGGCAACCCTCATGGCGAACTAAGCCTTCGAAATTTGCTACAACTAAGACGAAAATCTTGCAAAGTTGCTGAGTTTGTGTGCGAGGAAAAAAAGATTACCGCGCTGCTGCTCCGAGTATTCTTATTTTATACCAACATCATCATTATCGTCGTGAAAGTTGGCGTAAATAGCTGCGAAAATGTGGGTATTTCGGTTAACTAGCGAAAGCTACAAATGCATATAACAATATATATATGTAAGTATACATGGCATTTATACACACACACACACAGACATTTAGAAGAACCACAGATTACTTGAGGATTACCGCATTATGTCCAATTATTTCGCATTCGTAGGCATTCAACAAGCGCAGTGGTGGCGCGGCGCACTGCTACAACAACGCAGCAGGCAATGATAGCGGATTGATCAAATGCTGCTGCTGCGAAAAACAACAACAACAGCAGTCTTCAACTCAATCTTCTTTGGCCTGCAACGCCATGCCGGACTTATTTCTACACTTAACAGCGCAAACATGCCCCTCAGCCACCACAACCTCGCCCACCTCAAGTGAAGCTGCCTGATTCCGCGCAAAAACAAAACAAAATCGCTAAGCATATGAACTAAAAATGCCGAAAGCATGCTGAACAGCATTACGAGGGTGAGTGAAATGGCGTCAAGTTGCCACCGTCCACCGAAAAACCCGCGCTGCTCTTGTTAGCTGCAGTGTGCTCCTTACATACATATACCGACTATAGTAAGTACACTTTCGACTCTATCCACCGTATTCGGGGCAGCCCAGATCGACTGCTTGCCACAGAGCTCATTCATAATAAATGCAGCCATGATTGGATTGTGTGTTTGCGTGGCTTTATTTGCTCATTTCTTTGCTCAGCGTCAATAACGGCGTAGCATCCAGCCAGTGGCAATGCAGCGCGCAGCTCACAGCTCACAGCTAGCAGCTATGCGGCAGCATGTTTTGATTCCAATTCATACTCATCATCAGCTCGCAGGCGACGGAGTGGGGCTTATGGCACTCATCGCTGTTGTACAAATGACGGAAATCCGCAGAATTCTTTTAATTTCATTTTGATTGAAGCGGAATATTGGCATTTCGTACATGGATTATTTAATTTATTTGCTGGAAGTGATATCCACAAGGAACATATTTATGTATGTAGGAACGTTGATGTACTTAAAGGTCTATATGTCACTAATGTAAGAATTTTAGATTACTTTAAAGCTTTGAACATCTTTCGTCGTGTGATTAATTTGAAATAAATTTTTAAATAATTTAATAAACTTTTAAATCCGCGTACAAATTGTAATATTAACAGTAAGATTGAATTATGTCGAAATGCACATTTTGTTAATTTACAAAATTCCTTTTTAAGGATATCATCATATAAAGAGTGATCCATTTCAATGTTCCTTACTTAAAAAAACCACAGAATCTTCAAATTTAATGGAGATGTTTCGAAGGAACATTCTTTGGCATTTATTTTTGGAAGACTACCTATTTCAAATGGTAGCCGCGGCTACTCTCACATGGTTAATCCGTTGAGTTTGAGTTGAGCTTGACTCGGTCAAGCATTTCGACTAGTAACTGGCGAATGAGGCGCGGGATGTTTTGTCCAAAGACTGAATCATAGCGGTATTGTCCGCATAGACTTTAGACTTTACTTATACCCTCAGTACGAGTTGCTGCGAACGGCGCCGAATCGACCCTTCACGATCATCGTGTACATTCTCAGCTATGGATGCTCTATTTTCTTCACTGTGTGCTGGACATGGTCAATAATGAATGCGGGGTCGGACCATGAGTTGACCATGAGTTGAGGGAAGCCCGAAACACATTCTTTACAGAACGTGAATTTACTTGTATCACACATTATTACGGGAAAAATAAATAAATAAAATTTGAGATATCTTATTGAATTACGTTCTGATAAGAAAAGTGCGGGTGACAGGCCTCAACGGATTCGCTGGCAACTGAAAAGCTGATGAGCTATCAAGGATAGTATGCTAGCACTGCTGTCAGTAGAATGAAAAGAGATTGGTGATCCCCTCTTACTTACTTACCTAGCGCCAGGCTACCATCCGTTCATGCGGTAACGTAAGTTGCTTTTGGCCCAAGATTCATCGTAGAAGATTCAGTGAGCTCTTGACCTTCAGTAAGACTAGCATCACATTAGTTATAGGGGCTCTAACAAGCCGTACGATAAGATAAATAGATGAGGATTGTACCGCGACCCAAAGTCTATTGTGCCCTCTCCTAAGTCATAACGACTTACTAAGCCCCTGCATATTGAAAAATTCCAATATACTGTTAGGTCCAAGTGTTCCCCGTGTCGCAGAACTGGCAGTTTGCACAAGAAGCTTGGCCCAAGTTATATAAGTGCTTCTTGAGCTTACAGTGGCTAGTGTAAAATGCGACAAGTGGCTTTCTTAAAGAGGTTGGTTACATACAATATTTAAACCTGCTAAGGTTGTAAATCCCCCATAGCAACATGGCATGATGCATGCCTTGGAGTTATTAGCAATACCTTTCTCTGCCCGCTCCTTCTTACTTACGGAGCAGCTCTATTATGGTATGAGGTTCCACCGCGATAATGTGTGCAGGCGAGCTCATCAGCCGTTGGTGTACCACTTCATTGTTCTAGCCCAGTAGCTCGATATAACGTTGTAACGCAAAATTCACTGAGGTACCTTGGTGTTATGATCGATACGAGGCTCAATTTCAAGGCGCACATTGAAAAGGCCTGTGGTAAGGCGGCTAAAGTGACTGCGGTCCTGTCGAGAATCATGGCAAACATAGGTGGCCCAAGTCAAAGTAGAAGAGCTCTGCTGGCTAAAGTTAGCCAATCAATGCTTATGTACGCAGCTCCGATATGGAAGACAGCTCTTCGTCAAAAAACCTGTGTCAATATGGTCAAATCTGTGTCCAGGCTATGCGCCCTTAGAGTTGCCTGTGCGTTTAGAACGGTGTCGCACGAGGCGAGTGCTATCATATCTGGTCTTATGCCACCTGATATAATGGCCTCTGAGCTGAGTAGAGTCTACTGTAAAACAAAAGCCATGCATAGGCGCCTAACGGCCGACGAGCGCAAAAACGAGAGGAAGACAAGTCACGAGGAGTGGCAAAAGCAATGGGATGCGGCAGATAAAGGAAGATGGACATATAGGCTTATTAAGAATGTACCGGCCTGAATTAAAAGACGACATGGGGAGACAGATTTCTACTTAACCCGGTTCTTATCGGGCCATGGCTGTTTCAGGGAGTACCTGCACAGATTTGGCCTTAAGGTCCGAATACAAGCAATAGCAGCCGGGGTTAAGGGTTTAGTACGTAGGCATACTGTTTCGCAAGTCCAGCGTAGTGATCAAACACAGGCTGGGCGTGGTCCCGAAAGAGGTGTACTCTAGCGAACAATATGAATCGTGCATGCTACCAGCCTCACCCTGGCAGTATCTTTAGAAGATTCCCCCTCCGACAACAAAAAAAAAAGAAAAAAAAAAGAAAAAAGCCCAGTAGCTCGAGAGTGGAATCATTCCATTCAGCCTTACTGCTAAGGTTAACCTTGAAATTCTGCCTACGCAGAGGATACTTAGTCTAGGCATTGATAACACTAGCCGACAATGGATTTTGCTCTGAAATAAAAATTATATATTTTGGTTCCTGTCAGTATATATATCATTAGAAAAATAATAAAAAAAAATCCTTAGGTCCAATTACGATAATATTATTCGTCTACCGTCAACTTCTCGTGGTAGTTGTGGCTTAGAAAGTAGTGTTGATCTCTATGCTTCCGACCACACCGATTTTGACGACGATGACTACGAGCCACCACCAACAAGGTCAACAACAGAGCCACATCTGATAACTCAAAGCGAACTTAATGATCTGATTCGTGACCTTGATTTACCAAAAGAGAAATCAGAACTTTTAGCTTCTAGACTAAAACAATGGAATTTATTGCATCCAGAGACAAGAATCTGTACTTATCGGAAACGACATAGTAGTGTTGTGGATTTCTTTGAAAAGGAAAACGATCTAGTCTATTGCAAAGATGTATATGGGCTTATGAAAAAAATGTTTTGTACCTGATCAGTGGAGACTATTTATTGATTCGTCGAAAATAAGTTTGAAGGCGGTTTTGTTACATAATGGTAACGAACTTCCATCTGTACCTCTAGCGCATGGAGTACATATCAAAGAAACCTATGAAAATATCAAAAATCTACAAAAAATACAGTATGCTAAACATTCTTGGAAAATTTGTTCTGATTTAAAAGAAGCTGGGTATGCAAGCTGGTTACACAAAATTTTGCTGTTTTATGTGCGAATGGGATAGCAGAGCTCGATGCAAACACTATATCCAAAAAGAGTGGCCAAAAAGAACAGACTATGTACCTAATCAGAAAAGTGTGTCCAATCTTCGTCTTGTTGAACCCGAGAATATTGTATTGCCACCCCTTCATATAAAATCAGGCTTAATGAAAAATTTTGTAAAAGCAATGGATAAAACGGGAGAAGGTTTTCAATACCTTAAAAGTATATTTTCGAGACTTAGTGATGCGAAATTAAAAGAAGGGGTTTTTGTGGGGCCAGACATACGACGAGTTATGAAGGATCAAAACTTTGTCTCTAAACGAAATACGCTAGAAAAAAAAGCATGGCTTTCATTTGTTGAGGTTGTACAAAATTTTTTGGGTAACACCAAATCACCCAATTATGAAGAACTCATATCAAGCCTATTGACGGATTTTCAGGCTTTAGGGTGTAACATGTCCCTGAAAATACATTTCCTACATTCGCACTTGGATTTCTTTCCTCCCAATTTAGGTGCAGTCAGTGATGAACATGGGGAGAGATTTCACCAAGACATATTGAGTATGGAGAAAAGGTATCAAGGCAAATGGACTCCTAGCATGCTGGCAGACTATAGCTGGATATGTTTACGTTATAATCCTGACTACCAATACAGCAGAAGTTCAAAAAAGTACAAGAAAATATAAATTGAGGGATAAAAATTTGTAATATTCAATATATTTTTTGCAAAAACATTACTTTTATTTTTCTCTTAACCTGGACCTAGCAATTTTTTTTTATATTCATATATATTATATATATATATGTACCTTATCAAAGCAACATAAAAAAACAAGTTTGGTTTCAGAGCAGAAAAAAAATGTCAAAATTGTCGGCTAGTGTAATGGTTTCTTCCGCTGGAATGATATTACCTTACCTATGCCAAACCCTTCTGCTGTCATTTGAAGAAGTGTGTGTTACCTAACCGACTATTAGGCGAAGTGGTGTGAGCCCAAGCATGACTTCAAGTGCTGCCTTCGACCTTTTGCGCATGGCACCCGACATGCAGCTGCATGCAAGTCGTTGCAGCTTCGATAGTTGGAGCCCGAAGTCTACGATGCTTTTAAGGCTCAAGCCACCGCCCTATTCATGGCCTGAACAAATGTTTACTTGAATTATGAAATTAATGCAACTTTAACACCAGTAAAGCTGCGAAGTTCAAGGAGTCATAGTGGGATGAGCCACATATAGGTTTAAAAAGTTGAATTTAATCAATATAAAACTGCTAGAGCAATGTTACCACGCCGAAAGGTTCAAATTGCATAAGCAGCTTAACAGATTTTGGAAATTATTGTATGATAATACCATTAAGCTCCATTTTAATAATATGAAAATCACAAAAATTAGTCCAAGGTTACCTCTATTTAGAATATGCCATTTATATAAAGAATTCAATGTCTCTGTTGGGCTTAACGACTTAAAAGTAGTAACATTGACATGGAACATCAAGAATCCTGGGCCAAAAAGTTTGAAGATGAGCAACTAAAAGCACTTCTCAATGAAAACTGTTCAAGAAGAGCTATTCATGCACCCATTACAGAACTTTTAAAAGCAGGCGGATAAATTCAAAAGCAAGAAATTGTATGGCATTTGAATTGAAGAGAAAAGGCCTTACAAGTTGGTTTTGCAGACAACAGAAACGAGTCGTTTTTGCATCGGATACCGTTTGGTGTCGAAAAATTAATGCATTGCGATAACCTGGAAGCAAAATAACATATGTGAAGCCTCACGAACTAGCCAAGTCAACGGTAAAGCCGAATATCCAAGACCATGGTCCAAGACCCAACCATTAATGGGGAACACTACTGACAACAACTTATCAAATTGTAGCAACCTATTGTCGAACAATGGCTGGAATTTGCGACTACACCGGCGACAACTTGTGGCCTCATATTGCAAGCCCGTTTTATAACTATTTGGGAAGCAATAGAAGATAAGTTTTGATTTACCCGCATTATAGACCAGACCTTGTTTCGGTTTATGCAGAACGCCCTCACTAGAATATGGTTCACAATAGAACAGGGTTTTGAAAATTGCCTAAACCCGCCGAACCGAGAGGGAAAATATTATATTGATATTCTAATAATGGATAATATTTTGAATAATACTATTGTGTTTGTTATATATAGCTTGGTCTATTCGTCTACTTTTCCGTTGCTGGAAATGTTTCTGAGGTTATGTCCCATATTATGGACAAGTGGAGTTCACGCTGAAATTAATTCATGACGTCGACAAGGCCAGCTATCGTACATGGCTATCCGTGTACTACTTTGATCAAATTGAAAGGGGAATTTTGTCCATTTCATCTCCTTCAAAGTAATCCCCTCCCGTTGCAATACACTTATGCCAACAAATTTTCCATTCACCATAGCACTTGTGAAAATTCTCCGTCGTGATGGCCATTAAAACCTTCTTCGATTCAGCATTTAAATCCTTAATTGAGTCAAAACGGTGTCCTTGGAGTGGTCAAGTGAATTCGCTGAATAGCCAGAAGTTACACCAAGGTAAATCAGGCGAATGCGGTGGTTGTGGAACGACCAATGTAGTATGATATGGTGCATTATCGCACTTCTTTTTTCAATAAATTCGGACATAGAAAAAATCGAAGAATTCACTTTTAGAGCTTCACAAAACGACGCGTATCTCAAATACTAATAAATATTTTGACGTGAAATTTAGCATAGATGTCACTAACAGTACTACCAACTTACAGAAAAAAAGTTTATAGATTCGAAAAACACTCGAAGTATTTCACTTTTCAATTTGATCATAGCAATATATATAGTTATTTTCTGTATCATCCCTTAGGTAGTCATAAAACAACACAAGACTTCTTTATACCTTGTACTGAATCAAGAGAGAGAGAAGTCAAGATCCATAGAGTATACACCCACTCCTACCCCGCATGTCTATATTGGAACCATTTATATAGAGATAGAGATTGTGTCATCCACCGATACTAATCCTCTTCTGCATTCACATCTATAAGGTACTATATCCTCAACCGAAAGTGGCTATTGAAATCTAACTATTGGGGGTTATAGACTATAAGCAGTAAATGAAAGAGAATGTAGAGCGCATAAGTCGGACCTAACTCATAAAAGACTTAATAACCCCGGTAACCCTTGAGAAAGTAGCTCTATGTATATTCTCAAATATAGTTTGATCTCGAATAATATTTTTGGTAGAATAAAATTAGAAAATTGGATTTCTAATATTGAAGCCCATATTTTTTGCTAATAAATATCTTTTGAGAAAGCTTTTAAGACGTCTCTTTAGTATACATACTATTATATAAATCTACAACAGTAAACAATGCAAATTATCATAAATTTTATTTATTTCATTTTTATCAGCCATTTTTCGCTACTTTTTCGAGACTTTAATAATATTGCTTGCAACTTTCTAAGTCAAACGTGTCGTAAACTAAATGAAGCTACCGAACGCTAGAAACCCCCATAATATTTTTTATTGCAAGTGCGACATGTTTTTTATTGCCAACATATTCCGATCGTTTAAACAGATTGACTAATTTTGCAAATGCAACCCACAGCCAACAATTCCGATTTTAATCCGCGCAGCCAATCATTTAGCACATATCCATTTTATTCCTCTCTTATTTTATATGTAAACATATATATGTAGGTGTATGTGTGTGTTTTTCTTGGTGAGTATATCACATCTCGTATTTGTTTCATCTGTTCGTCAACAACTTCATATTTTCCTAATCTTAATCCGCAATCTGCTTTTCCACTTTGCCGCACCCCAAAACAATACCCACCAGCCGTTGCCAGCGTCAAGCTCGAGCCGCTCCTTGACGCGTCCACACTAGTTTAGTGTTAGTGAAATGAAATATGCAAGTCCTACAAGCAGCGAAGCAATCATATTTTTATGACAAACTCATAAAAGTCAATCCGTGCCATAGCTTTATTTTGCCAATATAATCATATGGATACAAATCCATTTAAGTAATCCGCATAGAATTTCTCGACTTCAATCTTTATCGGCATACGGGTGCGCTTTTATGCATTGCGGTATTATATATACTATACATACATATATATATTTATATATATGCTGTTGTATGATTGCTATATTTATGTAGGTATTTGGTGGTGCGAAAACAAAAGCAATGACATAACATATACATTAGGATGGTTCGAAAAAAGCTCTAAGAAAGACTCTCCAAGTTTGAACTCTTAATTGTAACGGGAAGGTCTTCCGCCTAACGGTTTTCTATTGACCCATTTCGAGGTTCCTTATTTTTTTGAAGAAAAAACACATAAATTTCAAACTTGGAGAATGTCTATCATCATTCGAAAGAACATTCTTTGGCATTTATTTTTCGAAGATTATCTCTTTCATACGTTGACCGTAGTCCAGATGGTCCATCCGTTGAGTCCAATTTTCGATGAATCATTGGAGCATTTCAACTGGTAACTGGCGAAAGAAACACGCACTTCCAAGGCCTGAATCGATGCGTCCGCATAGACTTTAAACATTACATCTCCCCACAGGAAATAGTCTAAGGATGTAATATCACATGATCTAGTGGCCAATCGACCGGCTCAAAACGTGAAGTTCACCGAAGTGTTCTCTCAATAAATCCAATATTTGATGCGATGTGTGGGAAGTGGCGCCGTCTTGTTGAAATCAATATCGTCGAGATCAAGAGCCTTAATTTCATGAAATAGTCGGTTATCGTGGTGAGATTAAGGTCACTGGCATCATTTTTGAAGAAATATGGACCGATGATTCCACCAGTACACAAACCATAACAAACTGACATTTTTTCTGCTTGATAATAAACCCATTGAACCAGAAATGTCATTTGGCTCAAAAACGTCGGAACTTCTTGGAACTTTTCAAAAGCCCATAAAGCGAAGTGATGTCGCTTATATTATTTTCAACTGACACTTGAAAAGCCTTTCTTAGAGGTGCCTATCAACCAATTTTTCAGAGTATGAAGAGAAAAAAACATTCGTGTTTTTTGACCCACCCTAATATACATACATGTACCTATATGTCAAGTAAATTTTTTCTTAATTTAGTTATGCAATTGAGCATATAACGGTATATGTGCAACGCATTCTCCTCATACTCGTACTTACCATACATATATACGATAAGGATCTCATAATTGGAGGTCATAACTCCTCGCCTTTGGTAAAGCTTCTGTTACTATTTGTGGTATAAACGGTCTTTCGCTCTAGGAAAGTGATTGCCGAGACTGACTACTCAACGAAAATTATTCTACTTACTATTCTAAAATCTGGCTGTCTTAGGATTTTAAGCCCCGACCAACGATATACAACGACAATAATTTCATTCAGACAAATCTCTCTCCAATCATTAAGTAAATGTCTTCAGCGGGTTTGGTTTGCATAGCTTTAGTTTTCTATCTTTTATTATGTTTACGTTTAAAATTTTGGTCACACGCACTTTTGACAACGCTTGTAAATGATCAAAACTAATGCTTAGGTCCACTATGGTTCTATGTGACAAATCTCCAAAGAAGTTACACCTTTGGGCCCCCATCCTTAACCAGTTAAATCTAAGTAAATAAGACTATAATCCACCAATTTAAATTTCAATAGCCACTTTCGGTTGAGGATATCCTCTAGACTTGAGTGAGGAAGAGTTTTGGTAGAGGAGGATGATGCAGTCTCAATTTGTGGTAGGAAACATTTGTTGTTAACAAGCTTTAATTTTTTTCTATTTGTTTGGAATGGCATCTGATAACTTCAGAGATAATTATTTTGATGTGAAAAATGAAGAACGTGGAAGACCATTGATCGAAAAATTACCAGAATGAGCCAGAAGACATTGTCAAGTAAAGTATTTCTTTAGCACAAAAAATTCTTCCAGACTGGTACAATTGGTAAACCGACAGGTCCAAAATGTACTGCCGAATGCGTACGCGTGTATACTAAGATGATCTCGAAATCTCTCTTTCTATCCGACTACCAAACTCAGACTCTATTGAATAAACCTGAAAGCAACCACATATACGGTTAGTAAAACTAGAGTTGTCGACGCCACTAATTAATTCCAGCGTAGTTAAAAATTGGAGAAAGGCTTTAAGCCCACTGGCAAGTCAACTCCTCCTGTTCTTAATTTGGGTTTCCGGCCACAGGTAAATATTTGGTCATGAAAAATCAGACGATTTGGCAGAACTAGGATCCTCCTTAGATGAACTGGAGTTTATATCATATCCGATGGGGAATAATCCAAAGAGCACTCACTACGAACAAATACCACAGAGAAGATGGAAATTAATAACCAACTGCAATATAAGGAAGCACTTAAACTAGAACTAAGGACCTACTACATGGGTCCAGGAATAGTGCTTTTAGGCTTACATTAACTAAGTGAACTACAACTGGGAATTATCTATTTTAAGAACAAGCGATAAAACTAGGCCTACCCCGTAAAAATATTTGTTTTAGCTGCACGCTAGAAGGGAATAAGGAAACAGTCCTTCACTTTCTCTGTGAGTGTCCAGTTCTAGCACAAACCAGACACAGAATATTTTAAACATATCGAGACCGTGAAAAGCAGTCCACAAAAAGGATTGGACAGATAGGCGACGGGAGTTCAGTTTCACATGTTATCCCAATATCTCCGTTTAGGTCAGTTTTGGATATGAAAAAAGCTATAAGATGAACATCTTAACATTGAAGTCATAGATAATTTCTTCCATCTTGGAACCAGCATTAAGAACTACCACAACGTCAGGCGAAATCCAACGAATAACTTGAGAAGTTAAGTCCTCTTTCAATGTAAGAAGACTTAATTCTACAAGTCTCTCATCGTCACCTTCCTGCAGGGGCATGGACGATGGCAACATCTGTTGAATCGGCGTTACAAGTTTTCCAGAGAAAGGTTCTACGTGAGATCATATATATACAATAAATATGAGGCGAACTAAACTGTACTTTAATCTGTATTACCAGAAAAACAAATCAACGAAGCTCGTTAGAAATACAATCAGTAAAATGAAGGTCATGAGCGCCATCGAAGTTAGACTAATGTTGGGAAGTAAAAACGAAATAATACCAGCAGGACAGATAATTGTGAGGAGCACCAAACGAGATAAAACTCACCATATAATTAATATCAATTCCAGTAAAATATGGAGAAACTAGTGGTGTTAAATAAGTTCTAAAGTGAAGCCGTAGACCTATAACTCCGAAAACAAAGTTCGAACAGTAGTATATGAGACATACATGATGACATTCTAAGCGTCTAGTGGGGCCTTGTATAATATTTGTATTATATAATATTACGATCCCTTTAGCTTTGTGCTCAAGTCAAAAAATACTGCATCCATACATAGGATCACATAGGGAATTGGCAGTAATTTAAGTATGTGGCATGAAAAAATCTTTACAGCTCATTATAAAGCTAATCACAGCATAACTACTACTCGATGAATGTTGACCTCAAATCAGCTGCAGCATCCGCCATCCAGCTATGAGTTTTTAAGCCTTACCACTTGTAGAATGACATTAAAGTACATACCACAAATTGAATTACAACACAAAGTGCCCTAACACCTGAAAGCACCTCAGTTTACTTCATGTTGTTATTAGTATTCGAGATTTCTTCGAACAACACTTCGTACATACACATCTGTAGGTACGTATATACTTATTATTTTCCTTGGCTGTATTTTGTTTTCGTGCAATAATGTGGTAACGGTAAATGAAAACAGCTTAAACACAACGCAAACATGCTCTCCGTTATGCCTGTTGGGTTCTTTGGATCACCAAGGTGAATGATAATAATCTCAATATCTCTTAATCCCTAAAGTGAAATCAAATACTTGCACATTTTCACCTCGATGCTCAGCGAAATCCATGTTGTCACACTTGACAACCGTCGGTTATGTTTACAATTCGCTCCGAAAATTTTTTGTCTTCACAAATCATTCTCAAATCGAATTTGTTCGTATCTTTTCATGCTTTTACAGTGGCCTCATCGGATATAGTACGTGGACAAAAAGGAATTACTTTGTTTTTTTAAGATGACAAATCTGTGGATAGATGGGATGGGATTGAAATTGGAGATTCAAAGTGTAGCCAGGTCCTTGTGATCTGGTCTTTCTAACGGAGTGGAAGTCTTCCTCTTCATCGGCGGGTATTGCGCCGAATAATCTCAGACCTAAAGTGTTTTCCTTCATTCGGACGACATGATCTGGTCAGCGTAGCCGCTGTTTTCTAATTCTCTGAACTATGTCGATGTCATCATATATCTCGTACATTTTGGTTCTTCATAAGTTTTGGCCAACCTAACGGCCAATTTCTATAAATTTCCGCACCCGAAACTCATTTTGAGAAACAAGCATTAGATCATCCTACCAGCTGCCCAAAGATTCCTTCCTAACACCAATTTGTTATGCGCCAATTTTATCCGAAAAACACACCGTGCTTAGCCGTGCTCCGAACGTGCCGCTTTTAGTTTTTCGGTATTTTCGTCTTCATCGCTACACACACAAATATCTTTTCATACACATATTTATACACTCCTTCACTTTACACTTCAGTCATACGAAGTGCTCATGCGCTTCATATGTTCTATGTTTATCTTCGAAACTCCGCCTGTGGCAAGTAGCCAGACCAAGATCTCAAAGGAGAATTCGTAATGCGGTGCATAGGTTAGATTTGTCTTTATACTTTTTGTTTGTTTGTTTGTTTGCTTGTTATTTTCCCTTTTGCCGGTGGCCACGAATACTCTCTATATACATACATACACATATACTATACAAGAGGTTTGTGGTTTTTCTGTTGTTGTGGCGCTTGTTGGAATCGTCCCAAAAATTATTTTACAATTTCTTGCGAGATTTTCACACAAATTGGTTGTTGGCGCTATTTAAGTTCGATGAAGTGTTTTATAAGTAAGTCGCTCCATATGTGTGACTAAATATAGAAAAGAAAGTTTAAATGTTTTTTTCGGCAAATTAATGCCCACTTGTGTTTGCCAGAAATGAAAAAGACATTATTTTCCATAATTTTTATCGCTTTGACAGTCTTAATATGTTTATAGCTAATTTTGGAAGCAGACAAATTGTTTTGGTTGGCGTAAGACATTTTCGACGACAGTTATAATTGTAGTGTTTTCAGTGAGTATATATAAATACGAGTACGACTATGACGATATCTCTCTGAGAGAGTTCTGAAAGAAAGAGGTTAGTGCCACTAGAGACTGCATTTGAAAAAAATAAGTCAACAACAAGCTGATATTTCTTGAGTAGGAAGGAGGAAGATTTTCCTTGGTAGAAAGGTAAGTAAAAAACAAGCATGAACTGTGGATCCGATATTTCTTGAGTACTCTAAGAAGATCTTACTTGGTAGTAAGGTGAGTAAAAAAACAGACAAGAATCATAGATCTTTCACCGGCCGAGCCTAGTCTGTCGAAGAAAGTGTAGATAGGTTGGTTGGATGTCTGACAATACACCTAGAGCTTTAGGAAGGCATGTGAGTGTAATACTACTTTATTGTCCTCTCTGAACCATCCTGTGCCCCTGATGAAGTTCATCACTGTAAAAAGTTTTTTGGCTGCAAGTTTTGAGACATCGTCAAGAAACCCTCAACTGATAGTTGCGATTCTTTACCTATACAAAGTCTCACATTCTCATAGAATGTGTTCTATGGCCTCGTCTTCTTCTACCTCTTGATAGTTTCTACTATAGTCGTTGTACGGTACTCTCAGTCTGCTGGCCTGGTTGCTAATTTTACAGTAACGTGTTAACACTCCTACTAGATTTTTTATGTCATTCTTTTTGAATTTGAATAGTCGACATCCATACCACGTTTGCCAGCGTATTGAGCAAGTTAAGGATTAACTCCACCAAGATTCAGATATATCTAGAAGTGTTTGTCTATCAAATCTTACAAGTTACCAGAGGCATATACATATAATCTATTACATTCTCATTTTCTCAAGGATTATTTTAGGCTGGTGTCGGCACTGACTAGTTCATATGCATCACAGTTACCTGGAATATCACTATGCCCTGCAACCCAATGCAAGTTGATCGTGAAACAGGATGTTAGATCCACTAAGAGATCAAGGCTTTTCATTATCTTTGATGAAACCCTATGAGACTTTAGAGATTTCAAAGCCGCTTGGTTTAATGAGACAGTAGCGGGTCGTACAGACTGTTTCGAAATCATATGCGAAGATTACATTTAGGTTAGAAACTTTATTCATTCAGAGTAATCGAACTTATTACCAACCTAACATTAAGGTTAACCCTAAAAAAAATAGACTTGATTCACTCGAACATGAATAATGTTTTCAGATTTTACTGGAAAAGTATTAAGTATGGAGATTCCTTGTCGAAGAGTCCCACTAAATATATAACGACGGTTGTTAAGAGAGGAAAGAGTAGAATAATAATCTCCGTGAAACATAGTTCCAATAGAGAGATAATTAAGACGGAGCTAACTATTGAGAGCAGTTAATATGGTGGTGAAGTCTAAGAGAAAAATTTGAAGGACAAAGGGAACTGTTCAGAACAGTTAAAGTGGAATTGTTGAAATAGCTCCAATAGAGAAATATTTAGGACAAAGAGAACTGTTGAGAGCAGTTAGCATGGAATTATCGTTGAGGAGAAGTTCATGGTTCCGCTGATTTAATATTGAGAGCGTACTAAGTTAGTAGGGAATCAGCCATATGTCCGCTGAAGCAATATTGAGAGTAAATAGAACTATGACAAGGTAAAAGCTGTTAATCAGATAATCTGTTAAGCAGATAATCAAAAGAGCAGAAGTTCATTGTACGGTGGGAGAAAAATATCGGGGATCTTTTAATAATGAATTAATGTCGAGGAGAAGTCTATGTTTCTACAGGTGAAGTAAAGACGAATGACGAAAAACTATTGCAAACCGATAGCAGAGAAAGCCCATTAACGGCTATAGAAAGTGTTTAGACGGTGAGGCGGTAGAAATTTGTACTGACTGTCTTTACGGGTTACTGTCTCACGCAACTTCAATTCTATCAAAATTTCAGAAATTAAAACATTTACCTTAAAGAAAAAACATATTTAGATATCAGCTTATGTCGTAAAACTCGGGCATAAAAATACGTTTGAACTTCTCAGTAACCTTTTAAGCTCCTAAGACATATAGTATGTATGTCTACATGTACTTCTCTGTATCTCTATACATATATATACGAGTGCTTAAGTATCACATATAATAAGCATGCACTCACTTGTTGGTTGGCTTTTATGTTTGACATTCGTTTGTCGGTTTCTCGGCACCAGTCTGGCCCATCGCCAAATTGCGAAGCCACAAATGGAAATAAATGAACATTCAAACGAAGCCAAAAATTTGGTTTTAATATTTGAAATTACAACACTATGAAGCGTGCAGCATCTATTAGTAAGGCATCGCATTGGCGCCAACAACCGACTAAATGGGCAATTAAAGCATCGTGTGGCTTTAACTAAAAGTTCTTTGCTTGGCTTCGCGCTTAGTTGCGCTTATTAATGATATTTTTACTAAGAATATGCACTTTTAAATCAACATAAATTCTACAAATGTAAGAATGAACTTAATTCCTTAATAAAAAGACCAGTGATTTCAAATAACCCTGCAAGAAATAGTTTTTACCACACAAAACTTATCGAGCTATATATAGGGTTATATGTATATGAACGATCAGGCTGAAGAGGCGAGTTGAAATCCGCATGTCTGTCTGTAGGTACATCCATCCATTGTGCAAAACTTATTAAGAGCCTCAACTAAGCACGAGAAGGCTTAATAGAACGCCGCCGATTATTTCGGGTTTCTCAAAACCGCCAAAAACTTAGTACGTAACATCGATTTATGAAGTGCCAATCGACGGAAAACGTGATTAATTATTTACGCACCGAAGTGTTCTCCAATAAATGATGTTTACGAATTTGGAAGTCAAAAGATACGTCATTGTAATATAATCAATCGAACAATGTGGCCGAGACATTTCAGGCATCAATTAGTCGGTTATCATGCGCGATAACGGTCGCCATTGATGTTCTACAACGGCGTCGAATCGACTCTCCACAGTCTTCGTATATATTCTCAGCTACGGCTCCTACATTTTCTTCACTGCGCGCTGGACGTGGAATGTTCGGTCGAATATTATACAAAAATGAATATTAGGTCTCAAGATGAGTGACGGTGTTCCGAATAATACGCTCAATAGGCCGATTATGTTGACCCTAAGTTGAGCAAAGCTCGCGAAAAACATTTTAAACAGAACGCGAATTTTCGTAATAATAAAAGTGCCTATACTTGGATTACTGGTTATTAAATTTAGCCTCTGCAGTCGAGTTAATTCATATACATATCACTCGTGTTAAGATGTTTTCCATATAACTAAGTTTAAGTTTATGAATTTCAATAAAAGTCAATAAGATACCAAAGTTGATTGTAATTTATTCACGATTTAATCGAACAATGCATGTTTAATTACTTCGAAACACATTTTAATACTTCCTTTCTTACTTTTTATAAATACGAATATACTACAATATAGATAAGATAAGTTCAGTCTTTCAGTAATAGTACTTTGGTCTTATAGCCATTTGTACATATTTGAGTGAATAGTAATGTCCACGCCAGGCATGCCATACCACACCTTGGCCGTACTCTTCTTCTGAAACTTCTCCGCCTAAATAAAGACCGTTCAGATTGCTGTAAATGGTACATAAATTTATACGAGAACGATCACTGTTACAACGAACGAAAGCAGTTACAATATTACCTCGCATGACAAGTCCGGTACCACCAAGCTCCTGTATATTTCACTGCACAGTTCTCATCGTCTATATCATTATGACTGTCTTTAGTCGTGAACTTTTGGCCACGGTGATAAGTGAACGAATCGCCAGCCGTGCCTGAATATTGACCAAGTACGCTTAACTCGTATTTATCCTGAGCATTGCCTATAGCGAAACTTTCATATTTCGCAAAGCGTTTCTCATTTTCAAAATCCGCTAATTCAAACCAGAGCTCGTGTGCTTGCGAATGCGTCAACGCATGTATTTTATTCAAGCCGAGAAAGAAATTTGTATTAAAATCACCAAAACCGTGTTCATACTCAAACCAGCCACGATAGAAATCGGTGGCGTTGCTTTGACGACGTTGAATTATAGCCCATGGTTCGCCGCCATCAGGATCACGTAAGCAATAAACGTCAAAAGCTTGATGGAGAAATTGAGGCAAGTAAAGTTGATAAATGCCACTCTCGGCATATCGGCCGTTTTCTTGTCGCATCGCTTCGGTGCAAGAAGAGGGTTCCTTCTTGCATGCAGGGAGCGCTGCTTTCAAGTTTTTGTCAGTGCTGAATACATAACTTGTGTGAGTATTTTTTTGCATTTAGTAAAAAATTGTAGTTGCCTACCATTTCGCTGCAATTTTCGAATCAAACAACTTCAATTGCGTTTTTACCTCACCAAGCTGCTTTTTCAATGCCATTAAATTCCTTTTCCGGCATTTAAGACAAATAATTATTTATAAGTAAATGTTTACACCCTATTAACCGTGCTAAGTTACCTTGGTTCATAGTTATCTAAATTGAGGCTCAGCTCCTCCACCTTGTTGACCAAGCTTTGCAATAAATCCTTCTCACAGAGATCGGTGAGAAATGGCTAAATGAATTGCGCAAAAAAATGGATTTTTAAACTAAATAAATTTTGTTAAATAAATTAATTTTGTTAAATGATTAATACCGCAACACTGGCGCTACTTTGGTTGGGTGTCGAACAATTCACCGAACAAAAAAGGTGCCCACACAGAAGGGACAAAATCAGCAAACGATGCGCCATTCTCCACAATTTCGATCAAACTGAGCAAAATACTTAATACTTGGATGAAGTGCGGCGATACATTTTTTAACAAATAAAAACTGTTTTTAGCGACTTTGGCCTCCAACAAATATTTTAATCTACAGTGATTTGAATGGACTTGATTGAGATATAACTTGCGATTATCTTTATTGCAGGCAGCTATTGATTAACTGTTGATTAGTTAATCAAACATTTTGCCAAAGTTCCAATTTTCAACGAAGCTAAACATAAACTAATAATTTATTAATAAATATGGCAAATCAAAGTCGACTATTGTTATATTCTTGCAAAATGTTGCCACAGAGTGTAATAGTTTTGCTAACTTAACAAACTCCCAAATACGAGGGCTGCCATATATATTTCTGGCCTAATAATGAAAATAGGAATATGTATCAACGAAAATGGTTTTATTCTTTTTCAAAATATTCTCCATCAAGATTTATACACTTTTGCATGCGTTCAAACCAATTTTCGAAGCCCTTTTTCCACTCCGATTGAGACACCTCCAAAACATGGTTTTTGAATGTTCAACAGCATCTTCTGGTTATGAAAATCGTTGACCACGCATTATTTTCTTGATATGTGGGAATAAAAAGAAGTCATTGGGTGCCAAGTCAGGGCTGTACGGCGGATGACCCATCAATTCGACGTTTTGGCCGGTCAAAAAGGCGCTGGTTTGAGCCGATGTGTGAGAGCTCGCATTGTCATGGTGCACAATGATTCGCCTTCTATTGTTCGCTTTTCGAATTTCTCCGAAGACTTCAGACGAACAAATGGTGGTGTACCACTCAGAATTTACCGTCCTACGTTGCTCAAGCGGAACAGTCGCCACATGACCAGTTTTGCCGAAGAAACAGGCGACCATTTGCTTCGAAGTGCTTCTTCCACGAACAACTTTCGTTGGATTTGGCTCGTCTTGGAAGACCCACACGGTCGATTGCTGTTTTGTTTCGGGCTCATACGCATAGATCCATGATTTGTCACCTGTGACGATTTTATAAACGTCTCTTGAAGTACCGCGATCGCATTTTTTCAGCATTTCTTTACACCAATCCACACGAGTCTTTTTTTAAGCGATTGTCAAATTGTGCGGGATCCAACGAGAACAAACCTTTTTACGGCCAGCGGGATTGTCCGCATTGGTGGCCAATCGCATGACCCAAAACGTGGAATTAATTGCTCACCGAAGTGTTTTCTCAATAAATCCATTGATTAATACGATGTGTGGGAAGTGACGCCGTTTTGTTGAAACCAATTGTCGCCGAGATCACGAGCTTCAATTAGACATCAAATAGTAGGTTAACATGACGCGATAACTGTCGCCATTGACGGTTACCTTTTAGTCGACATCATTTTTGAAGAAATATTTACCAACGATTCCGCCGGCTCACAAATCACACCAAAGAGTTGTTTTTTTCTGAATGAAATGACAGCTATTGAACCTCTTCAGGTTGCTCTTCGTTCCCAATGCCGCAATTTTTCTTGTTTACATACCCATTGAGCCAGAAATGGTCTCAGCGCTGAACAAAATTTTACTCGAAAACGTCGGATCTTCTTGGAGGCTTAGCTTGTACTACCGAAGCGATGTCACTAGAGAAGGTCGAGAGGCTTCAGTTCTTAAACAAGCTGTGTTTTGTATGCTTTCAATTTAAGACTTCGACGTAAAATGCGCCAAGTAATTTCATACATACGTCAGGCCGAGTTGTGGCAAACGGCGCCGAATCGACTCTTCAGGGTTTCCGTATACACTCTAAGCTACGACGGCTATATTTTCTTTAATGCGTGCTGGACGTGGTCAATTCGGTCGAATATTATCCGATAATGAATGCTGTGTCTCAAGATGGGTGAAGGGGTTGCGAATAGTACGCTCAGTAGGTCGATTATGTTGAACACAAAATGAGCGAAACACATTCTTTGCAAAACGTGTATTTTCGTAATAATGTTGAACGATTTGTAGAAGTTGTTTAGAAGTAAGTCCTTCCATGATGAAATACTAAACAATACTGAATAAAAATAACATGACAGCTTGACACGACTCACGCGTTATCTGTCAGAGAAAGGTAATTGAAGAAATAACCTCTACTTGGATCACCTGTAATAAGACGGTTAATTTAACTAAGCCCGTCTGTCTGTCTGAGATTTTTCATACGCCCTTTTCTTTCCAAGAACCTCCTCATTTGTCGGATTCGCCGATATCGGACCACTATAGCCATCATACGAACTCGCCGATCAAAATCAATAGCTTGTATGAAAATCTTTTTCACTATCACTACAATCTCCGAAGAAATTGTTCAGATCAGATTAGTGTAGCATATGTATAACTGCCATACAAAATGACCGATCAAAATCGAGATGGGAAGAAATTACTTGTTGGCTTGACTCTTTTTAACAAATTTCTCTTCATTTTTCATTTTTCTATTTTAATGCTGCATTGCCTCTAAGTGCAATCACTTAAAGTGCTTCCAGTAATTAAAACTCCATAACGTATATAGTATATAATCTTTAATACAATATATAAATATATATGTGTATATGTTTATATATTATATATCTATTTATATATAACTGTATATATCAAATACCAACAGAAACCAAAGCTTTGAAAAGCATGTAGGCATTCATAAAGCATATTTTCGCACCAAACCACACATAGCGTACTCAGGTGACGTATACCACATGGTGCACCCGAATGTCTTACAAACTGAACAGCAGCGCAACATAGCTGTACATAAACGTATATGCTATAGTTGAAAGTGTGCATGCATTTACCTCTTTGGTGGCACTTAAATGCAATGCCAACAAATAAAAATGCCGCCCGCGGGCAATATCCGCATTGGCGGCTGCAAATGGTTTTCACGACGCCGCGTGCACTGCGTGAATTTATTAATGAAAAAATAAATAATTCCATTAATAATCAATATTGCAGCGACACGCAGATTCAGTGGAAACATTACGAAAAAATATGAATAAATAAAAAGTGCGCAGTGGTAAATGCAATAAGTGCAATAACTTCGAACATAACAACAACAAGTGGAACAACAACAACGATAACAACAATGTTAAAATGTGTAACATGATGGCTTATGGCCGCAAAGATAATATAATTTCATTGAAGTGCCATTAAAGCGTGTGCTCGATGAGCACTCTCACCTACCCACTCACGCACACACACCCCCATACATAAGCACATATGCTGCAGCGGTACATACTACATACATATATGTGTGTATATGTAGGCATTTGGTAGCTGCAACCGCAACAAGTTTTATTGTTGGTTCATTTTGTCATTCTGGGAATTCCTTTTGAAGATAAAAACCCGAACATGAGCAAAGAAGCCCAAAGGGCACAGCAACTATAACAACTCGACTATTTTAAATACAACGAGTTATATTTGTGGTTGTTGTTGTTGTTGTAGGTCTGTTGGCATTTTTAATTAAGCTTAATTGCGGGTGGGGCACAATATGGGCGTGTTCACACACTGGTGAACGCACACACACTGGCGCAGACGGCCGTTGGCCATGCATTCGCTTATAAAATTTTAATTTCACTGATGCTGCTTGCATACATACTTACATATATACATATGTACATACATATGTAAATTTACACATATCTACAACTAAACATACTTATAAATGTATACATATAATATATGTAGATGCATTTGAGCACATTGCATATGGCTATATGTATTATATTTTTGTAAAAGTATGTAGCAATGCGTAAAAAAAACCTTATCTCCAAAAGTTTTTAAAAATAAAGGGTGCCTTTTTGGAGTTGTGGGTAAAAAAATTTATGAAATGACAAATATTTTGTGCTCTTTGAGTCCAACCGATTTTTTATAATCTTTAAAAAATTATACCAAATAGAGGGTGCCTTTTTGGAGTTATGGAGTTAAACTTAAAAACACAAAAAATAGAATTATTAAAATTGAAAATATTTTGAGCTTTATTAATTTCGCTTAGTAAAATAAAATTGTCTCTAAAAAATTATTATAAATAAAGGGTGTTTTTTTGGAGTTACCGATTTTTACTTTTAAATACAAGACAAAAAATTGTTAAAATGGCAAATACTTTGGGCTTTATTAATCCACACCGGTAATGCACAATTACATACATATCTCTAATAAGTTATCACAAGTAGAGGGTGCTTTTTTGGAGTTATGGATTTTTACTTTTAAATAAAATATAGAAAAATTATTAAAATGGCAAATAATTTGGGCTTTATTAATTCAGCTTAGTAAAACATAATTATCTCTAAAAAATCATTACAAACAGAGGGTGCTTTTTTGGAATGATGATTTTTTTACTTGTAAATAAAACTCAAAAAAGTACTAATGGCAAATATTTTTCACTTTATTAATCCGAGCCGAGTAAAACACATTTATCTCTAAAGAATTATGACAAATAGAAGGTGCTTTTTTGGAGTTATGGATTTTGACTTTTAAATAAAATACAAACAAATTATTAAAATGGCAAATATTTTGGCTTTTAAAATATTATGTTGTATAAATTTTAGAAATACGGCAACGTCGAATGTGTCCACTGAAAAGCACAGCCGACTTTATCTCGCTATTGACACGCCGAATCGCATATAAGTATGAATAAGAATACATTAATATGAAATCCTAATAAAAAATTATTGCAAATAGAAATTGTTTCTAATTAAGGGTGTTCTTTTGGAGTTCAGAGACGTAAATTTAAAATAGAATACAATAAACAATAAAGAATTGACCAATATTTTTTGCTTTATTAACCCTCCGGAGTAAACAATAATTATATGTACAAATTTTCGCACATAAAGGGTGTTTTTTTTTAAGTTCAGTGACTTTAAATTGACTATGCCTAATGAAACGAGTAAAATTGGCGTGTGGAAACCACTGCAGGTGAATTAGAAAATATATTTATATAGCTCTTACAAAAGCACCCTATACATAAATACTTATGTGCATGTTATTGTTGTTGTAGCGGCAGAAAACATTCCTAACATAATTTCGAGGAATGGTGCGGAGTTGACAGTCCTTAGACGAATACAACTTCGTTCCGGTTACTTACACCCGACTATCATTGAACCTTTTGGCATTTAGACCCCCTTAACCCTTTAAAAACCTTAACCTGTATATACTAATTTTACAAAATAATGCCCTGTTATAACTATTTATTAAATAAACAAAAGAATTTAAGCTGGCGAACATATCCTCATTCTTTCAGAAAATCTTTATCTGCAAGAAAGCATCCTATATAGAATAATACGACGAAATAAGGTCCTTCTAGAACCCTTTATCACTTAAGGACGACGTGTAAGACCCATTCACACCTCGGACGAACACACTCTATATATATATGTATGTGAGTACATCGGTAAATAATATACTGCTAGAGCTATTAGCACTTAGACAAAAAATATTGAAGAGTAGAAAAAACACAGTTAAGTCGTTTTGAAAATTCTAAACACCCTATACATATTACTTTCACGAAATAAAGTCCTGATATAACCGCTTAGGAATTCGATTTAGAATATACGAGTATATCCTCCCAAACTCTTTAAAAAATGTAATATCTTTAACACAAACACCCTATACATACGAAAATTGACGAAATAACGTCCTGCTATAACCATTTGGCACTTCGATAAAGATAAATGTAGATTTTCCCAATGTACGAGTACTACAAGAGTTTGATTCCTCCAACAAAAACACCCTTTACATACTATTTCGATGAAATAAAGCACTGATATAGCCATTTAGCACTTCGATGTTGGATATAGACTCACTTACACTGTTTAAAAATTTTAGTATCTCTAACAAAACACCCTATACATACTAATTTGACGAAATAACGTCCTGATATAACCATGTAATACTTCGATTAAGTATACAAACCTACCCAATGTACAAAAAATGGTATGCCTCCAACAAAAACACCCTATATATGCTACTTTTGCGCAATAACAAAAGAGGAAACACTTTTCTCAACAAATGTGTGCAAAACTAACAAATCTGCAGATGCAAGCAATTGGAAACTGCAACACAACCGAAACTAACGCTCGTGTAAATATACATACATACATATTTACATCTACACATATGTACATAAATGCCTTCAAGCGCACAGCATGTGTACTTATTAAGTATTTTTAAACATATATGCATATATTACTTTACATGTAATGCAAACATTAGTGGGCGTCACAAAAATGTTGCATGCCACATAAAAAATGTTGCAAGTACATATACGTATATAAGTTTGGGTAGTATGTATGTGTGTGCGTTTAAGAACGTTTGTTTTGATGTGCTTCGCCGTGCTGGTAATTGCATATGTTTACACAGTACATATGTTTCTGCCAATTTGCTGTTGTTCTTGTTATTGTTTTGTAAAATATTTGCATGTTAACACTGAAATGCAACATCTGCGGTTACAAGTGACTTAGTTGTTGCTATTGTTTTTGTTTTATTGTGCCCAAAAGCAAATTTTTAGCTTTGCTACTTCTTATTTAAAGTTATCCTTTTCGTTGAGCATTTTCGATTTTGTGGAGCACTTTGGGCAGAGCGGGGGGTTGTGGCTGTTGAGGGTTCTAATTTTGAGGGTTAAGCGACTCCACAACACTAATTTGACATTTAAATATAAATAAACGTTTGTTTTGCCAGAAGCAAAGCAGCTGCTTAGTTTTATAGTGTCTTTTCGGTGCTTGTACACGGTATTCATTTTAAAGTCAACCGAACAGGCGGAACAAAGCATACCCATTATTCGGAGTTGCCTTATAACTATTTCATCAGTGTACTTTACGCAATGAATATATCACTCACTGACAAACTGGCCGACAGGGGTAATGCTCGAAAATTCTACGAAAATATACGGCGTCTAACAGAAGATTTCAAGGGGGTTGTAGAACCCCAGAGGTGATCTACTGACTGATGCCCAGAGGTTACTGAAATTATGAAGAGGAACACCAACCTGCTGAATGACAGTGAAAGCATAACAACAGGAGATGGTGTACGCGATTCCCCAAACGATAACGATGGACCGGATATTCCATTGCCCGATCATGAAGAATTTCGTAAAGCACGAATAATATACCGCGGCGAAAAACTTATAAGGACCTTTCATCAGCTTCTCTGTAGAATATGGTCGGACGAAAGACGATCAAAATTTAAGTGTACTCTGCCCAATCCACAGAAAGAGAAATCTCACACATCGCATATACGGTTCTGTCGAGCGCACTGTGTGTAAGATTAAAGATTTGGGTCATATCAGTGTGACTTCAGCCCTGGACAATCAGCAACTGTTCAGCCATGCATTAAATCTTGGAAAAAACTCATGAAAAGTGCATCGTCAACACCAAATCTGTGTCGAATTTTAAGCCGCATTAGCCGTATATGCATTTTACCTTTAATAAAAGAACTGCTTCGTGTCTTGATATTGCAATAATTTTTGAATTTAAGACGTCCTTTACAAGGTAATTTTTATTTTCATTCGATGCAGCTGTTCGGAAAGTATTTCGAATTTAATATTTGCTAAATTTTCTTATTTTTCTTAAACGCTCATATAAATAAAGGGTGTTTTTTAGGTGCACAACATATTCTTTTCGCATATTATCTATAGAACCAAAAAATTCTAAGAAGACTATCTTATTCATCCAAGTTTGTATCCCTTTCACCAGCATGACCGGCCACTGCAGCGCCTAATTTTATTTTCAAATAGCTAATCTCATAAAAAATGGGGTACTTCCGTTCGCTGTCTGGCGCTAATTAGAGATTCCAAGTGTTGCCAGGTCCTTCTCCGTCTGACCTTTGCAACGGAGTGGAGGTCTTTCTTTTCCTGTGATTCCCTTGGCAGGTACTGCGTCGACTATGATTTCAAGGCTGTACTTCTCAATTGCTTACTCAGTCCGAAGTAGCACCTGTTGGCAAAAGTTATTCTGCGTTGGATTTACCAGAGTCACATAATTTGATTCATTAATCCAATTGAATTTCTTGATATGATTGTCATCAAAAATTCGCCACATAAAATGAAAGTAACAGAACGGACAAGGATTGTTATCCCACCCAAGGCTGTCAACTCGACATCTTTCCTAGCAATTGAATCAGGAATATTATTGCCGATACAACAACAACAAGCAACTGTTCTGGTGAAACCACATGGTCTTCAGACAATTGATTTTGGCGACCTTAAGTTAGACGCAAATTATTCCGTGGGGCTTTCAATGTTCTTTGCACTCCGAGGATGGTTTATTAATTTTGTCGTTAAGTCAGGAATATTATATGACTCATTGATGGAACTCAAGTTTCAGAAATATATATACACGATTTTTAAATGACCTTCCATTGCATTACTTATGAGAGTTTGTAAGCCGTGCTTATGACCAGCCGCCTCATGATTTTGGGTCATTGGGGCCAAACTCGCCGTAACTACGGAATCGCCATCGTTAATGAATACGCGATAATTTGGCGATTGGACCGAGAAACTAGGACTCATGAGGAATTTGGGATAATTTGGCGATGCATAGAAGATCCATGAGGAATTAAATACAACTCAGTAAAGGAGAATAGACCAACAGTTCTGTGATTGACGATTCCATCAGCGAAATCTACATATTCACCGACGGATCGAGAAATTAAATAGGAACAGGAGCGGGGTTCTTCGTTGTAATCCATAAGTAGAACGTAGTTTCAAGCTAAATGACTACAATTCAGTCTTTCGGTCAGGAATTCCGGACATAACAGAAAGCGCTAAGTGGGTTCTGTTCTAACTAGCAAGTTTATAAACCAGAGAACAACCAAGCAATTTCGCAAGCAGCCAATAACTAGATTCTCAGTAGGTAACTTTGTTAATGTCGTATGGATACTCAGTCACAAAAAAATAGAAGGAAATAAAAAATCAGACGAAGATTAAAGGAAGCTTGAAAAACAATTCTCTCAGCTGCCTTAAACCATTCAACTTCTTCAAGCGTTGTTTAAAGTAGTAGACCCTAGAGGAACTCCTCATATCATTGGAACACTAGCGACACAAGACACACAAAGTAATTTTTTTGGTAGTATTAATGGTAGACAAACAAAGAAGCCTCTACTTATAGGCCAAGGGATCTTAGTAATATTGTAGAGGGTCGTCACAAAGCTTCTATCTTTAAGATCCCAACTTAAAAAATTGGAAAAATGGATTCGTCGGGTGGAATATAGAACATGCGCGGAGGATGATGAGACGCTGGAACATTATCTATGCGAATGCTCAGCCTTCACTGCTCTCAATGCTCTAACTTAAGAGAGAGAGAGAGTTGAAAAAAACTTGTTTTTTGCCATTTTCACAGATTTTCTGAATAAAATTTAATTTGGTTATCATCTGAGACAACAATGGGTCTAATGATGGTCTCAGTAAGTGCGTCTCCCCTTTCAACCAACCAACTAATCAAGTTGTGGAGAGCTAAACCTCCTCCACGAATAAGTGTAAGTATAAGTTTGCTTTACAGATCGCGATCTCTGGTTACGGAAACGCATTTCCAAGATATTAAAATGGTCAGCTTCTTTGAAAGCTATGCCCCTGGGAAGATCTACGCCACTAAAAAATACACCCTCTACATTCGTCGACTGTGCATCTGCATATATACATATATTATATATATACGCTCCAAAATCGTAGACGTCTAGTTGCTGCATATTTAATATTAAATAAAAATATATTTGCATTCACTACATTTTCAAATCCCTCAAGTATGTCTCTTGCTCGAAGAAGAATTCACCGTTTCTATTTGTTTATTGTATTTAGGTTGCAGTTCCTGCTGAGTTCATGTCCGTGCAACAATTTCAGTTCACCGTATTGGGCCACATGTCAACGACTTCAATTGCAATCAAAAGCGAGCAAAAAACCAAAACACGAAAGAATAGCATGGATGGCAAGAGATCAAAAAAGGTCAGTACAAAGTAAGCAATGTTGCATACGAAATGTGCAGCCAGTGAAATCTACTAGGAATACTAATAAATTTTTCATCATCCTGGAAATTTCCAGACGAAGGCAATAAAAATACAAATTTCCACATAGACAAGATGGCAAATGTCGTAGCATAGAAGCTACGAACTCTCGATTGAGCAACCAAAAGCAGCAGCCTGAAAAGTGCATTTCACATAAACTTCAGTATATGCTATATGTAATTTAGTTGAGTTGGTGTGTATGTATGTATATATATATATATACAGAGAGGTAAATAATGTATGTACTGATTTGATTATTTGCATGCATAAAAGTGCATTAAGTGCGGCGGTGTGGGGGGATTAAAGGTCTTAAGCGCAGTTAGATGACACCAATGACGATGTCTGTGGGATAGACAAATGAGACCGCACATACATATGTAATAATGACGTCTGTGATATTTTCCAACATATTTAGAATGCAAGCGTATGAGCCGATACTCGAGACGTCTCTTCACAACTTTCGAATATTTTTTCAATACTTAAATTAAATAATGCGGTCGGCCTCAAAACTTATTCGAATTAACACACATAAAAGCCTGGATCTTTCGGCGCCTCAAATCGAAGTTTTCTGGTACAAAACCAGTTCATTTACCATACACAACAATCGATGGCTTGTACCCTAAATTTATTATTTAGGGAATTCTTTGTGTCGCAAGGAGTATCCGATAATCTTTTTTAAGATTTCTCTCAGTCAAAAGACACTAGCAACCAAATTGTGTGGGATCCAACGGGAATACATTTTTTACCGTCAAATGTTCATTCTTTATTGAAAGTATGGCTAATCCTTCATCTCATGCTTTATCTCATGTTAGGTCACATGACGACCTTGCAAAATCAGTTTTCGCACAGCATCAATAGTTTCCCGCAAGACAACTGATTTTGGACGACCTTCACGAAATTCGTCTTGAAGTGTTCTACGACCTTGATTGAATTCACTATACCATCCATAAACGCTAGCGGTTGATGGAACTTCATCGCCAAAAATTGAATTAAGCTCATCGATGCACTGTTACTGTCATTCAAAATTAAATCGGATATATATGTTACACTTTGAGGATCGCAATGCGCCCAATGATGTCCAATCTGCAACCGCCTAAGATCTGCCACTCCTGTGCTCCCTTTTAACCAATCAATTTCAATTTTAATATTCAATATGATAAGCCAAAATCATTTTGCATTTGATTACAGATCAATTTTCAGGTTAGGCTTTATTTATAAAAAGAAAGGAAGAAATTCTAGAATAATTTGTCAAAATAAGACCACTTTTGGGCTCTGGCACTTCTCAGGTGTGGTTCTCTAATCAAGGCTGTCAAAAGTTGACACTTTCACGAGTTCCTTCATATTTTTCCGGACCATACTGATACTTTCACCAGATATAACTTTCATCCCAGGTAAATGCCTTCGCTTATAGCTTATCGAACCGGTCGGTGTCTTAACAAGTAGAGCCAACTGTAAAAACCCTACCACATTTACCCAAAAATCGTTCAAATTAAAGCATCAATACGCCTAACTTTCAAGTCGATGATATAGAATTCCAAAATGTAATACACTTTTGTCAATTGAGATACCAATTACAGCCATATGCTTCTCGACCTGATCCCTCCAACGGAGTGAAGGTCTTCCTCTTCCTCTGCTTTCACCGGCGGGTACTTAATCGAAAACCTTCGAAGCTAGAGAGCTCTCGTCCATCCGGACGACATGGCTTAGTCAGGACAGGCGCTGTCTCTTGATTCGCTGAACTATGTCAATGTCACGCGCAAAGGATCATAAATATTCCGCTAAAAAGTCCTCACGCTAACTCATCAGATGTTGTCATTGTCTATGCCTCCGCATTATAAAGTAAGACGGGAATGATAACGATCTTTCAGAGTTTATTGTTTGTGTTAATGTTGGTTCCAAGAGATATCTACGACTTCATAGTTATGACACGTCACTGTCAAAGTTATGATCGTCAACAGTGACGTGGAAGCCAAGTCGCGGATGCGATGACTGGGTATATTTCCTTATTTCCTCTTGTCCTTGTTCACAATCAGACCTATTTGTTTCACTTCCATTTCCAATTAGCTCTGCAGCCGGTATTATTTTCTCCAAAAATATATTGAATAAGTAACACGATGTTGAATCTGCTTCTTTGAAACCTCTATTGGAATCGAACGGCTCAAAGAGGTCCTTCCCGATCTTGACGAAGCTTTTGGTATTACTCAACGTTTCTTTATACCGTCATATTAGTTTTGCGGAGATACCGAGTTCAGACATAGAGGCAGTTCCTTCTCGTTATGTGTCGATCCTCTTTTCACGGGTTTTTTTCTAGATTTGGTGTGTAGTGCATATCTGGTCCATAGTAAATTTTAAGTAGTCTAAAGCCACACTGATAGGGTTCGATTAGTTTGTTGCTTGGTGGGCTTCAGACTCTCACACAATACGTTCTATATGGGAAAAGGACATCACCAATTGCATACAGAAGGCCAGGCACGCTTATTACGGTCTGAAACTTATCGATCATTCAGTAACGTACCATGTAAAAATATGCATATACAATATTATGCCCATATTTCTATACATCTGGGAAACTTGGAACCTCGTAGTATTTGACTTCCAAAAAGCTGCAAGTTGTCAAAAACCGACCCGTCCCGTCACCGTCTCTAACACACTCCAACCAAGTATCTCTTTGAGCCAAGACTCTCAACAGAAAATGTAGCTGGCTTGGGCAAGTTCTGAGACGAGATCCAGACAAGTTTACCAGATCACTATATCTAGAATTCACAGGCAGGCAATGGAAAGACCGAGCTCCTCATGAGTTCAAATTTCATACTGTATAAAATATATATGTCTATCAAAAATAATCGAGATAACACTGCTTTTAAGAAAATGATGCATATTGCACAATATTTTTCTAAAAATGTCGTTCAAAACACCTCTCACAGTCGCAATATTAATTTCTTTTATTTCATTTAAAATTCTCATTTACTCGAAAAAACTATATAATTTAATGGTATCTCTGCACACTGGTATGCGTCTAATGCCTTTTCGTTATGTCAAAACATAAAAAATTCTACTTATCGCATTTTATGCGCCACTTCCATCAAAGTCAACATGGATTCACAAAAGTGCACAGCAACTGGAACCATTCAGGCGTCCATACATCCATACCATCCATTCAGTCAAATGAGCGCCATAAGGTCCATTAGCTAGCGCCTCGGGGAATATCGACAGCTGGCAACAATAATAAAGCGTTAGCTGAATTGCAACAAAGTAAAGGCCCCAGCAGCCGGTGCAGCAATTGTGGCCCGTTGCGATACTGCCGAGCATTTGTTGGTAAATAGAACTATTGCACATACACATTTAAACATTTTTATATGCAATGGTGTTTGTGTTGTTACTTTCCTGTTATATTAAATGAAACGGAAATGCAATGCGCCAGCATTTCAGCTCAGCGCTGTGTATATCCTGTCTACATTGAATGCGACAGAGCGCACATTTGTGTCTCTGAAAGCCGCCTAAACGGAAATTTGGGATAGTTTTTGCGAGGTTGGAATATTCAAGTGCTCGTATTTTAGAGATTTTATTGTGGCAGACACTAAATGCAGATAACTTAGATATTCAACTGCGAACTTGTGAAAGGGGTTAACCTCAGCAATTTCGGTTCTGTCTGGCGAAGTAAGTACGTGGGTGCGTAAACAACATACAATAGTGTATGTACATAACTACACAGTCGTTCCGTATGCGGAGAAAATTCTGTTGTATTGAAAATATTTTTTACTTAAAATGTTTGTAGTCTTATGACCTATGGAGCATAGCGTATAAAAGTTTGAATATAAAATTTTAGTCCCATTACCACTTTTTGTAACAACTTAGCCTAAAAAAGTACTTAATCCAATTTCTGAGCATGGCGTGACGAATTGCCTTCGAGGAGGCCTGTCTCTCCATCCGTCCGTTCGTCTACGATAGCGATAAGAATACCCTGGACAGGGTATATTCAGTTTTTCACGAAGTTTGTTACGTCCAGAAGGAAAATTTAGCGACTCTGTTAAGTATACATATAAAAGAAGGTGACGATGCTCCAAAACCTGAATCGAAGCGGGATTGACCGCACTCTAGACAATACATATCCTCACAGGAAGAAGTCTAACGGTATGCTCCCACGATTTTGGTGGCCAATGACCGAATTGTTCTCTCAATAAATCCATTGATTGATGCGATGTGTGGGAAGTGGCGCCGTCTTTTCAAAATCAAATGTCGCTGAGATCACGAGCTTCAATTTCAGGCATTAAAATGTCGGTTAAGTTTTCACTGGCATCATTTTTGATGAAGACCCATGGCTCTACTGGCCCACAAACCATACTAAAGAGTTGTTTTTCTGGATAAAACGGCAGCTTTTGAACCTCCTCAGATTGGCTTTCCTCCCAAATGCGGCAATTTTGCTTGTTTACATACCCGTTGAGCCAGAAATGGGCCTCATCGCTGAACTAAATTTGGCTCGAAAACAAAAACGTCGGATCTTCTTGGAACTTTTTAAGAGCTAATGGAGGGAAGCGATGTTGCTTGGGAAGGTCCAGTGACTTTAGTTCTTACACAAGCTATGTTGTGTACGCATTCAATTTAAGATCACGATGTAAAGTCGTTCCATACGTCAGTCCGAGTTGCTGCGAACGGCGTCGAATCGACTCTCCATGGTCTTCAAGCACACTCTCAGCTATGGCTGCTATATTTTCTTCACTACGCACTGAACGTGATCTATTCGGTCGAATATTATCCAGTAATGAATGCTGGGTCTCAAGATGAGAGATTGTATTGCGAATAGTATGCTCAATAGGCCGGTTATATTGACCATAAAAATCGTTCCAAACCTTCTTCTAGCCTCCTAACTTTTAAAACAAGGGTTTTGGTATTTTCCATTGGACCATATACTTATATCTTTCAATACATACGATATCTCGAAGTAATTAAGTGAACTTTTTTCCTTGAACATAGTCTGGTTTGGTGATTAAAATGGAGATTATCGTTCCATATTTCCTCTCAGCGAACTTGTCCTACAGTTTTTATGATATCGAACTGAAAGTTTGCCGACGTATTTTTTTCACCAAAAAGCTGCTCATTTATCGTAACCGCCGATATCGGACAACTATAACAAATACCTGCCATACAAACAGACCAATCCAACAGAAGTCCTTGCGTGAAAAACTTTATTATTTGTCAAAGTGTCTTCAAAAAGATTATTAAACAAGACATTGCGATAAACTCCGACGAAATTGCTTAGATCGGACTACTATAGCATATACCTGCCATACAAACTAATTGATCGAAATCAAGAAAGAGATCTTTTCATACCTTTTGATGCTATAAAAAATTATTATAGTATTCTAGATATTTTAAGGTACATATTTCCAGCCATACGAATTTAAACCAAGAATAGTTAGTACGTTTTTTGCTGCGGAACTGTCTCCAACTTACTTGTTTATTAAAGAAGATAAATACGGTCTCTGTAAATATTCATAACTGTCATTTTAACACCGAATCTTAAACAAACATTTCAAATGGCAGGTAGTCTTTCCAATACTTTTGCATTTTTTTCAAATTCAGAACCCACTAACCCATACACAACACTTCGAGCGAAAAATAATCGAACACTGGTTAACAAAAGGAAATTTATTCATTGCACCTTTTTGATGACCGATTTACTTTTCATGGGCTTTGCGACTACAATATAATCTTTTTGTCATATCTTTTGCAAAAAATAACGAAATTCTTTGCTATAAAGTCAGAAAGTTAGCACGAGAGAAAAAGGGAAGGTGGCATTTGTATTAAAAAAAAAACAGATTATCGACGCAGCAACATTTCCTTTGCCACTGCATATATTAGAGCACTCGAAGTGAGCAAACGGCGTACGACAATTTGAGTATTTTTGCATTGGAGTTTTGCCTTGTGGTGTCTGCCAATGCGCTATATCGATTGCGTTCGATACGCAAGCGAATGCGGAAGTCGAAGCAGCGCAGCGAAGAGGAAAATAGAACCTTTGGCAAGCCAGGCAAATCAGCGGCAGACAGACAAAAATAAAAAATATGAAATCAAACACATAAAAAACATAGAAACCAAGGAAATAACTACTGGTATTACAAGACGAAAAACGAGGGTGGTTGATAATGACTTTAGCTTAGTTTCCGATAGCGGTCAGAGACCGCAAAAGAAAGTTACTAGCATCTAGTATATGTCCTTGGATAATTATTGTCAAAATCTCAGACGCCTTTTAATTTTGTTGTGATTGGAAAGACGAAGGGACTGTCCAAACAGTGAACTTCACCGGTGAACATGTTTCGAAGGAAGAACAGACTGTGGACTGGAATAGTAATTGGTTATGATATATACACAGTGTCATCTAGATTGACTACTTAGAGAAGACAGATCGTTACTTCGTCGAATATTTGAACCGATTCCATGCCGAACTACAGAAACTACGGTCCAATTTGCCAAAAAAAGGACTCTTCCGCCAGTACAATGCCCTGGCTCACGTCTTCGTCTTCGTCTTCGCAAAGTGCTAAAAAATTTTACTACTGCCACATTTACCGTAGTACCATATTCCCTAGATGAGACCCCTTGCGAACACCTGAACAGGGTATATAAAGTATGACATCATCCATTTAGACATGCCTGTCTCTCTTAGAGGAGGGTGGGGATTGAGCGATGATAATTTGTTCCGTCCCTCGGTGTATGGAAGTCCATTGTGGCGATGGGGTAGTGCTAGGTTGTATGAGATAGACTGGGATATAGACAATAAAATGCTTAGCAAGTGTGAAAGTATAAGGATTTGGAGAGTTAACACTTTAATGTTGAGTTGTTTAGTCGAAGAGACCGAAACCCATGTTGTCGTCTTCCTCGGACTCCGACTCCTCCTTTTTGGCTTCTTCCTTCTTTTCGGCAGCAGGGCCAGCACCAGCAACTGGAGACACAAGAGCCGTGAAGTAGGGGATCGTCAGGCGATTGAGATAAAAGCCTCAATGTACTAGACGGTCAAGCTCTGATAGACTGTCCCAGATTAACAATGATCTTAGTTGTAAAAATATATGATGAGGGCGAATGTCACCGTCACGAAGTGAATCTGTTATCGTCGGGGAGAGAGTGTGCGGAGTTCTGTTAGGTGCGATCTTTTCCAGGTGGGAGGTACAAACAGTTCATGCACCAAAAAAACCTTCCCTTCCATTATATGATGGAAGTTGGGGTGAGCCTTTGGCCTGCTTAGGTCTAACCGGTCCCCAGGTCTTCATGGTTTGAACTGAGAAGTTGGCAAAAGCGTGAGGAAGTTCCTTCCGAAACACCTGGAGGCCATTTACGAAAAGTGCGCGTATGAGGGATATTTTTTGAGTGAAAAAGTAGTACGGTTGTTCCACTACTGAAGTCCCCTAAAGGAGATCAGAGGGGATCCTCATTCTTATCGGGGCATCAGTCTTCTTCCAGTACTTCGAAAGTGGAACGGCTTCAAGTGGAGTATGTCATCGGAGACGCAGTGCAGAGAATATCTGGATATATGGCATATAGGTACCCTTGTAAGGAATATTTTGTATTTGTAAAGGGTATATAGAAAGCTTGCCTTCCAGACAAGTTGAAGAAGTTAGAAAATAGTGTATCAGGCTACAAAGAGACTACGTTGAGGAAGAAATCGAAATTTTTGCACAACTTTCTTTTTTATTTTGCGGTCTAAATTATTTATTGAACCACCCTCGTACATTGAACGCAATGACTTTACTGTTGGTGTAAAAAAAAGTGTGAAACATATCGACTTGCAGCAGGAACTACACAACAACGCCATTATGAGCTGGCAATAAGAAAGCAGCGCAGGAAATGCTCCTGCCAAGGCAATAACCAAAGCGAAATTATAGCACTATATATATGTATGTATGTATGCCACTACGCGCTGTGTTGCATGCTGCGCTGCAGCATTATAAATGTGGCAGCAATACTTCCGGCCTCTGTCGATGAATGCCGGGTATACCCATAGACCTCGCATATGCTTTGGATTCAAAAGCAGACCGAGTGTACGCAGGAGTTGAGTAAATAATAAAGTGCCAACAGAATAACCAAACGAGCGTTTTACCACAACAATTACAGCAACAACCACAGCCACAACAACTAACGCCAACTACTTTGCCCAGCAAATGTTTAATGTGAATTTTGCATGAAAATTTGTTATTCATGGCCACTTCAAACCCAATGGCAAAATAGCAAAATAACAACAACGAAGAGCGCTGTGGCAGCTGCAGGTATTTATAGGTGCGTGTAACGGTGTGCTGTGTGTTGGTGCGTTTGTGTGGCAGCACGGCGTTTGTAAAGGCATTGTAATGTTGCACCTGCTATGTTGCACGTGCTGGTATTCGCAAATCAATGCGGGAAATCAACACGCCCGAACACCAATGCACATTGCCAGTTGCTAGAGTGTTTTGCCATTGCAATTGCTAATAAATTCAATGCCCATATGCAATAAAAGTAAACATACCGGCTACAAGTGTATTGAGGCATTGCAAACTATGCGCAATTGCATAAAAATTTAAGCTAATCCAGAATGAGCGGGTGTAGGAATCATTATATACATACATATATAAAGAATTAATATGGGCTAGTGGTGCGTAAGGTGTTGCATTATGAACTTGGTGCTATGTGGGAAACGTTAGCGTATTTTTGGAAAATGTGGAAAGATGTTTGGGCATTGGAACTCTTTTCATTTGTTATGAAGACTTTAAAGTTCTCAATCTATTGCGATACATTGTCATATGGCTGAACGAACGAGATCCACGCAACTCCTAAGACGATACTATCCTATTAATATAATTCATGAGTTCTCTCTTATGACGTTAATGATCTCACCGTATTTAGTAAGTCAATCGATAAGGTCTCGCATTGACACCTACTGTGGGCAAAAAATAGTAAGACTTTTTAATTAAAATTTCGCGCGAAAATCCATTAGTCCAAATATTTTTTTTTTAGGTTGGTACGACCATCAGTGATATCTGAGCCGAATACCACACCAAAATAATCATTCCTGTTTTTATATTCTTATCTTTCAGAAGCACATAATGTATATTCGGCGTTTTTTACGATGAATGAAGTTGTTCAACAAAAAAGTTTCATACAATTTTTTGTGCGGGATCAAATTTCTGCTGCTGAATCATCAAGTATTGGTGTGGTAAATTTAAACGTGTTCAAATAAACACCGGAGGCGGTGAACGCAGTGGACGCCCAAAAGAGCTTTTTATCGACGGAAACAACAAAAAATTCCATAAAATAATTTTGTTAGACCTTAAAGTGAAGTTATTCGAGATACAAGCACTGTGAAGATGCCAACTGAACGAATATTTGGGTATGAGAAATCTCTCTTTAAAGTGGGTGCCGCGCAAGCCCAACAAACAACAACCAGTTGCTGATTCGGAGCAGAGTTTTGAGATGCTCAAGCGTAATAAAGCCGAGTTTTTGCGACGATATGTGAAAATGGATGAAACATGGCTCCATCTTTTCAATCCGAAATCCAATCGACAGCCATCCGAGTGAACTGCACACGATGAACGCACTCCAAAACGTGAAAAAAACACAACAGTCGCCTGACAAAATTGTGGCTACAACTTTGTGGAATAATAAGCAAGAAATTTTCGTCGAATGAAAAGGTGATCGCCGAAACTGAGACTTATTTTGAAGCGAAGGACAAATCGTACTCCAAAAATGTTATCAAAAAGTTGGAGGGCCGCTATAATCGGTGTATCACCCTTGAAGAGAACTATGTTCAATAAAAACAAAAACGAATTTTACCAAAAACATTTGTTTTACTATGGTAGTTTTTATTATATAAATTATCATGTAATTATCATTAGAATTCTATGTGCACTCTATCCAGTAGGGTATATATCCTCCCGACCGACTTCGAAGCGAAAAATACCTCTGCTCCTTTAGGTAACTGGCAAATTAATAATCTGAAACAAGCCAAATGTTTTTTCAATTTTTTTTTTCGTCGAATTTTTTATCTCCACTTGAAACGTGGACTTATCCATTCATATGATATGACCCTCTATTCTCTTCGTTATTTTTTGCATAAAATGGGTATTTTTTTAGACATGAGGCATATAATTTAATGTTTCGATCAAAAAATTACCTTTTTTATAAAGAAAGTAATTAAAATGAGTTTTGACATGTGACCTCGCGAATGGATCAAATAATTTCAACTAGAGAGGCCCAATTTTGGACAACGCGTCGAATATTAACTTTCAATGCGTCAATTGTCTCGTCCCATAATCCCACGAAAATAGTTCAACGGTGTTAAATCGTACGGTTGTATTGGATCTTGTAAGCCCGCAAACCAAGATCATTCTCCAAAATCTTGCAAAAGTGAATGGTAACATCTCCAATTGTTACGCGTAATAGCGGATGGACTCATTCTTGTCTTATTCGATACTCCACAGCAACAAAACCGTCCACGGTATGCACTGTGTGGCGTCTCTGAGGATAGTGCGAAACCTATTCTTGGTTTCTCGAATTAACAACTCAATAATGCATTTTTAAAGGTTGCTTGGATCGTTCTTATGAACTTTCTCCAACGACTGATCGAATACGCCAGGAAGGGAATATATTTTTCAAGACCAGAGTTCACTAAAAAATTTTGCTAACAATATTCAAGACGTTCGCCCCACATTACGAGGAGCGAACGGCTTCGCCGCCTAGATAGTTCACGCGCAAACGACTATTCTCCCATTGGTCTTGCCAGCCAAGACACTGTTCATAACACGTCAAGTTGTAAATCGTCCTAGTATTCCTAGCATTTTAAGTCCCAACCAATAAACCGCAATCTTTTGAAGTGATCACCCACTTAGACTCACTAGTACCGATGGAGTCGCTCTTAACAACTTGAGAATATTTTGCGGAAAACATCTCAAAATGAGAAAGTAGTCAACTTCACCAACCACCTCTTTCTGGCATTGCGATTTGAAACTGCGTCCGAAAGAAGTCATTTCACGCGGTTATAACTAAACAATCCACAAAATGCAACTGTTGCATTTCAACCTGCACAAAGCCACACACTTTTCTACCCCACATGACATCATCACCTTGCCCAGCTAACGGTGTTGGTCAGTCGGTTAACCGTCGCACGCGTCTTGCCTCTCCGCTCGCACACAACATTTATACACACACGGCAATCAACTGATTTGTCCAGCCTGATAATTCCGGTCAATTTTCTGGTCATGCAAATGTGGCCATAACCAATCGCCCCCTCCGCTGTAACAGCGCCATCGCCATCGCCTTTAACGCATTCCGTGTCAGCTCTCGGGCATTTGCAACCGACATTGTAAATTGGAGCCTCATACCCACGCGTCCGGATGCTTTGCTGTGCGGCAGAAAGGCTTTCCACCAGCATACAGGGATACATATGTATGTGATTATTAGCAACCACATATGGCAAAGCTGCAAAACGTTGGCAGCGGTTGTCAAGGGCATGACGCAACTGCCTATGCTGCATTCTACACGTAAGTATTTGCCAAAGGCCGTTAACCGCCTCGTCGCGAGTATGCGCCAAAAGTTCGCCGCCGGAAAACAACATGCGATGCACCAATTAGCGGTTATCCTATGCGTAAATTTCAATGGCGTTTGCCACGCTCCAACACAGAGATACCTTTTTCTATACAGGTGCATATAAAGGGTGATTTTTTAAGAGCTTGATAACTTTTTTAAAAAAAAAAACGCATAAAATTTGCAAAATCTCATCGGTTCTTTATTTGAAACGTTAGATTGGTTCATGACATTTACTTTTTGAAGATAATTTCATTTAAATGTTGACCGCGGCTGCGTCTTAGGTGGTCCATTCGGAAAGTCCAATTTTGGGCAACTTTTTCGAGCATTTCGGCCGGAATAGCCCAAATTTCTTCGGAAATGTTGTCTTCCAAAGCTGGAATAGTTGCTGGCTTATTTCTGTAGACTTTAGACTTGACGTAGCCCCACAAAAAATAGTCTAAAGGCGTTAAATCGCATGATCTTGGTGGCCAACTTACGGGTCCATTTCTTGAGATGAATTGTTGTCCGAAGTTTTCCCTCAAAATGGCCATAGAATCGCGAGCTGTGTGGCATGTAGCGCCATCTTGTTGAAACCACATGTCAACCAAGTTCAGTTCTTCCATTTTTGGCAACAAAAAGTTTGTTAGCATCGAACGATAGCGATCGCCATTCACCGTAACGTTGCGTCCAACAGCATCTTTGAAAAAATACGGTCCAATGATTCCACCAGCGTACAAACCACACCAAACAGTGCATTTTTCGGGATGCATGGGCAGTTCTTGAACGGCTTCTGGTTGCTCTTCACCCCAAATGCGGCAATTTTGCTTATTTACGTAGCCATTCAACCAGAAATGAGCCTCATCGCTGAACAAAATTTGTCGATAAAACACATTTCGAACCGAACACTGATTTTGGTAATAAAATTCAATGATTTGCAAGCGTTGCTCGTTAGTAAGTCTATTCATGATGAAATGTCAAAGCATACTGAGCATCTTTCTCTTTGACACCATGTCTGAAATCCCACGTGATCTGTCAAATACTAATGCATGAAAATCCTAACCTCAAAAAAATCACCCGTTACATACATATGTGTATATCCAATAGGCGGCCGCACTTAAAGTGCTAGTTTCACTTTAAGTTTTTGAATTATATAGGTAATATAGGTATAGAAAAATATGGCCTGCACTAAATTGCCATTAATTCTTTATTTAATAAATATATATAAGTATATACAGGGTGATTCATCTCGAAGCTTCCTACTTTCTTAAACAAAAAAAACGGAAAAAAATTTTATGGAGATTTCCAATTTTGAGCTCGGCTACGTCTCAGTTGGTCCATCTGTTGAGTCCAATTTTCGATGATTTGTTCGAGAATTTCGACTGGTAACTGGCGAACGGCACGCGTAATGTTTTGCCCAAGGCTAAAATCGAACCATAGACTTCAGACTTTTCAAATCCCCACAGAAAAAAATCTAATGGTGGGATATCACACATTTTTAGTGGCCAATCGACCGACCCAAGTGTTCTCTCAATAAATCCATTGATTGATTCGATGTGTGAGCAGTGGCGCCGAGAACAAGGACTTCAATTTCAGGCATCAAATAGTCGATTATGTCGCGGCGGGATAACGCTCGCCATTGACTGATACGTTCTCACCTTTCCATCATTTTTAAAGCAATATTGACCGATGATTCCATCGGCCTACAAACCATACCAAACCGATGCTTTTTTCTGGGTATAATGGCAGGTCTTGAATCTGTTCAGATTGCTCTTCATGCCAAATGCGGAAATTTTTCTCGTTTACATATCCATTGAACCAGAAATGGGCCTCATCCCTAGACAAAATTTGGCTCGAAAACGTTGAACCATTTAAAGAGCCCATCGATTGAAACGTCGATTAAGAAGGTCGAGCGGCTTCAGTTCTTACGCTTTCTATTTAAGATATCGACGTAAAATAACCCAAGTCGTTTCATAGGTCAGCCCGAGTTGCTGCGAATGTCGCCGAGTCTTCGTCTCTCCACGGTCTTCGTGTACACTCTCAGCTACGGCTTTAACCAGCTTTGTTATCTCAGATATTTTTATTACATTCGTTGACATATCCAAAATATTAGGTTGTCAAATATCTCCTTCCGCTTTTTCAATGCTTTACAATAAGTGTTACAGTGATCGGATTTAGTTCAAATATACGTATGCGCCGTTTCGTTCGATAATCTGTTTCGATCTTGACGGCTTCATAATACTCCCCTCGTAGAAGCCCTCCTCCTTATTTGCGAAGACTTTTCACAAGACTCTTTTGAGCTCAACTTTGCACCAATAAGGGCGTTCGCCATGGACAGGAACAGGTGGTAATCACTTGGCACTATGTCCGTGCTATATGGTGGATGCGATAAAACCTCCCATCCGAGCTCCCGTAGCTTCCGACGAGTCATCAACGAAGTGTGTGGTCTGGTGTTGTCTTGGTGGAACACTACACCCTTATTGTTGGCCAGTTCTGGACGCTTCTGGTCGATCGCCTGCTTCAAGCGGTTCAGTTGTTCGCAGTAGACGGTAGAATTAAGCGTCCGGCCATATGGGAACAACTCATAGTGAATGATTCCCTTCCAATCCCACCAAATACACAGCAAAACCTTCCTGGCCGTCAATCCCGGCTTGGCTACTATTTGGAACGATTAACCGGCCTTCAACCAAGACCGTTTTCGCTTGATATTGTCGTATGTGATCTATTTTTCGTCGCCAGTCACCATCCGCTTCAAAAATTGATCGAGTTCATTCCGTGTCAGCAGCATATCGCAGGTTTTGATTCGGTCCAGAAGGTTTTTTTTTGCGTCAAATTATGGGGCACCCAAACATCAAGCTTTTTTGTGTATCCAGCCTTCTAAAGATTGTATGAAATGGTTTAGTGACTAACTGCCGTCTTCTGGTCGTCGTTACAGGTCTTCCGCCGGCTGGCTTATCCATGGTGTCGTTTTCACCCGCCTTGAATCGTCGAAACCGTTCCTCCGCAGTTCGAAGTGGTGAGTACCATCCCCTCACGGAACATTTCTCTAGCGGATTTGCATTTAACGAAGGAAAATTTTAATAGCACGAATTCGGCGCTAGTGAACTCCATGTTTACACGTCTATAACAGTTGAACGCAATATCCAAACTAACCATGCATAACGTCGTTTTGTAGTTTATGTCAGGGTCTTTCAAAGATGTTTAGTATTACCAGATACGAACTCTGTAGCGCTTTATACATAGCCGCGAAATTGAAAAGACAAAAAGGCGGAAGGGAGATATTTGGCAACGAAATATTAGAAGTTCTGCAGGCAAAGTGTTCTCTCCGGACACCAACCACCCTTTTGAATGTCCACTCAAGCAGACTTATCTAATGTGTGTCTTTTTCTATGGTCAGACCTTGGCGATAAAGCTCGTTTCCTGTGCAGGACATTAATGGCAATTAGCCCATCTTTCTTCCAATCAGGCTTTTAGACAACCGCTACAACAACAATACTAAGTAATGCGACTTCTATTTTGACATCAGTCGTCCTATTTAGTCTTGGTCTACACTGTTCTACTGCTTCCATAAATGGTATCAATCTCAAGCTCGAAATGAGGATTCCTTAAGATATTTAACCAACACAGCCTAACCTAGTACAATATAGCACGCCCTGTATATCTACATATTAGTGTACTTATGTATGTATATATATCCATGTATACATACGCCTCTAAAGCGTGTTCTCCCAACTTATCGTATTTCATATGTTCCCGTATTTGTTGTAATTGCGTTGTCGTGAAAATACACTTGCAATACACTTGCTCCCACCAAGTTTTCGAAGCAGAACTTCTCTTTTGAACAAACACTTTTGCAATATATTTCGCAATTTATGAGGCGGAACGGTTTGCACCGCTTTTTCTCATGTATTAAATGTAGTGGTGCGCAATCGACAAGTCACAGCTGCCGCCCATATGGCATATTAAAGAGTTAAGCGAACACACAGTCGCAAGTTGAATTCATACTTTTCTGTGGAACTCTCAACGGAGGAGCAAAAAGTTACCTGTGATTTATGTATTTAAACGGAAGATTGTCGTATTGGAACTAAGAAGTATTTAAATTGAGATATATTTTTAAATGGAAATTAAAATGAGACTGTTGATAACATTTGGCTCGGTGAACGGGAACAATCGAGAAGATAATTTATTTGACTTTCTCAATTACACTTTGGTATAAATAATTTTTTTCCCCGAAATCCACTTCATATTATCTAAACATGCCGTTTTAATCCAAGTCACTGCTTCCGGATCTGAGAAAAATCTTTTTAGATATATCGAGTATACTTAAGTAATTCAAAAACTCACTCACTCAGAGAGTGGTTATAATCACTGCCTAGTTTGGTTCCAATACTCCTCTTGGTAATTTCAATTGTACGATACATTAGGAAGCTATCTGGAATTTATTGAGCTTTATAGCAAAATTCTGGTAAATCACTAAGACAAGCCGATTTCTTAAAAACATGATTATATACCGAAAAAATTTTAAAATGTAGATTATTTTGAATATGAAAGAAGAAATTGATAAAAATATTTTCCCTGCGGACTAAGTCATAAGAGCGTCGAGCCTCCGGCATACTTATATAGTTGAGTCAACGTACCCGAAGTGGATCCGATTTCATATCCAACCAAGGACTTCGAGTAGCTAGTAAGTAGATCTTCTCTTTAAACTATTTAGAGAATATTTTCGGCAGATGCAACAACAAAAATAATCGATTTTGCACAACCATATCGGTTCACAAAGTTCCATATCGGTAAAAACGAAAGATGTACCGGTATAAAATATACGTTTTTTGGTAAAATAAAATCATAATCTTGAATAGAAAAGTAAAAAATAAATGTAATCAAAGTATTGACCATTACTTTTTACACATTTTTACCACCTTTCTAGCAATTTGTGAATACCAATGCAAATAGAAATATTCGTTTTCCGAAGCAAACCAATCAGACACTCAATTTTCCACTTTTGCGTAGAAATCGTAATGCTGCTCAGCCAATTCGAGTCTCATCAATGAAAACAAGTGGTGATTGGAAGAAGCCTAGTCTGATAAATACGCCGACTGTTATAGCAGCTCCCAGCCAAGTATTGTGATTGTATCCTGAACCGACTTTGCTTTGTATGCAGGTGCATTGTCGTGTAACAAAAATCCTAAAATCTTTTAGCCATTTTTGGTCGTTTTCGATCAATGCATGGTTCAAGTTGATCATTTGCTGTCTATTTTAGAGGCTCATGACATAACACACTCTTCTGATCGCACCAAGCACAAAGCATTTTCTTCTTATCTGATCGATCTGTTTTTGCAGTCGATGCTGAGGGTTGTCTCGGATTAACCCAGGCTTTTCTCCATTTAGTATACTTAAAATAATTCCATTCTTCATCGCCAGTAACAATTCGATGCAAAACTGATTTTCTTTCGAGTCTTTGAAACAAAATTTCCCAAGTGTTTTTCCAGTTTTCCATTTGACTTTCATTCAATTCATGTGGCACACATTTTCTTCACTTTTGGATCTTTCCCATAGCTTACAAATAGCCTGAAATTGTTTGTCGTGCAACATTTAATATGGCTGTCATTTGCTTTTGACTCAAAATCTTTATCCTATATTGTATTGAAGACGATTCATCAGATTGAAGAAGTCGAAGGCCGTCCAGAACGAGGCATCTCTTCAACGATCTCTCGACCGCCTTTGAAGACTTTGTACCACTAATAGACTTGAGTTTTTGATAATACTGAATCACCCTTTCTAACATTCGTAACGATTCCGCACAAGAAATTTGTTTATAAGTACAAAGCTTGAGACATACCTGCCATACAAATGGGTTGATCGAAATGCTGTGCTTGAACGAAAAACTTCTTTCTTTGACCAAATATCTTCAACAAATTTTTCCGGGATTATTGCCCAGGCAACGGTTTTATCTTCGAAAAAATTGTTCAGATCAGAGCACTATAGCGTATAGCTGTCCTACAAACTGAACGATCGGAATAAAGTACTTGTATGGAATCTTTTGTATTTGTGACTGGTATTTTGGGTTTTTTGCAACCGAAGTTAACAATATTTATTGTGTTTTTATTGTTTTCAAACATTCAACTTGGGCGCTTATGGCGTGTATCTTATAAGCTTGACGAAAATATTAAAATAAGAAAAAGAAGTGAATTATGTCCATCCTTTTTTCTTTTTTAGTATATACATATACCATATTTATTTATTTATGAAGTTTTTCAATAGAAAAAAAATCGGAGTACGACAAATGCATGTATTTCGATTTTGGTAGCTTGCTTCAGAAAGCAAGAAATTTTTTTTACTCTTGATTCAATTTCTCGAAGAAAAAGTTAAATGTGCCATTTAGCAACATTATGAACAACTGTAGCCAAAGAAATAAAAATTAAAAAAAGATCCCTTAATTGCAAACGACGTCTTAAAAAGCCTTATTGTCTTTCTTTTCACACAAAGCATAATAATTGTCTTTTCCTTTGACGAAGCATTTTTTCTAACTACAAACTGTATAAACATTTATTTGAATATGCATTGTAATCCTATTTGAATGTGTGATTTGTCAAATGACTAGCTCTTAATACATTTATTTCGTTTTAATTGGATTGCATTGTACGCCGGTGCGTATGAGTAACATTCCATTATAGAGCGCATTGAAACAAAATAAGAAACTCAAATTGATATATATACACACAAATGTACATATATATGCTTACTAAATACAATTGTGTAGAGCTTAGCACATAGTGGCCTAGACCCATTGAACTGTCTAATTGAAGACAGCATGCTCCGTTGATCACTCACAAATCAAATGACCATTTCAGTTAGTGCTAACCGAATACTGCTGACCACTCAAAAGCTTGACTGAGTGTCGTATGACAATTCATACAAAGATCAAAATTAAGAAAGCAGTAACTATGCATTTTTATAGAGAAAACTAATAGATTTAATTGTTATTTGCAAGCATGTCCATATATATTTGCATTGGCATATACATATTTACTGAACAAAATAGTGCTTACCTTGGAAATTCGCATTTATCAAAATAGAAAATATTTTTTTATATTTTTTAAAAGCAAAGTGGTTAATAGCATTAAACAAAGAAGCATAAAGGAAATTAATTTAAGTTTATCTAAGCTTTTTATCAAAAATATTATTCAAAATATTTTATTTATGTAAATATTCTTTGTTTTTATTGATAGTTGCACAATAATATTTTTTGTCCTTCTTAACAGGCTTCAATGTCTGAGCAATTCTTGTAAAACATTTTAGACAAAAAGTAAACACATCATATTTAATAGTATTTCTTTGATAAAGACGAAACCACAAGCGAGCCTCATGGAAATGAAAATAGTGTTTATGGTCGTGTAGCAGTCAATCATCCACAATTTAAGCGCTGGAAGCCAATTGTCGAATATATTAATAAATTATTGGAAATTGGTGTGTCCAATCTCTACGTTTGGAATAATTTTAGTAAGGGATGCATATAATAAACAAGCTCGATATATAAGTGCCACGCGAGTCTACGCAAAAAAAATTCATGAACAAAATTTTCATTTCCGAATAACTTGTGAGTAAAACTGGATCAGTTAAGACAACGTCAAGCGAAAACGGTAGGACTCGATTTGCAAGCAATCATCTATTATGATCTCCCTTACATCCAAACTCTTAATCGGACCTATACTGTCATCTTGAAGTCTATAAAGAAAGTATTTGCTCAGAACCGCCCAGCTTGGGCCAATAGAAGAGCAAGTATGTTCAACATGGATAACATGGATAACATGGATAGTTATTCGCCAGAGTTATTTGGTTTCCTTTTTACTACAACAATATCAATTATTGCCAGTCTTTTTCTCATTAGCTCTTTCGTTACCTTGTCTGTTAAAGCCTTTTCGAGCACTTGGGAGCAGATATAGATGGGCTAACGTCATTCGGTGTGAAAAGACTATTTTTGATATCGCACTGGCATTTTATGGATCTCAGATAGATTTTCTTTTACTCTGAAAGAATTGCTAGATAGTGAACTATGTTCTATTTTCACTTCAAAGAATGGAAAATAGAAAATCTGGAATAAAATAGATGATTCTAACAATCACATTTCAAAAATGTACGCTAAGAGATTTTAGGAACTGTGGGACAGCATTTCAAGCCCCCTACGTACAGCTGTAAACGAAACCATTGATTATCGAAAAAGGCAAAAGAATAGTTGGTATAATGAGGAGAGAGAAAACAGACTGCCTACCTCGCAACGTTAAAATCGACCACAACGCGTGCGGTATGAGATAGATACCAAGTACTGAAAAGAGAAGAGAGACACATTTAGAGACCAAAACGAGTGAGGCCGAAGTACGCAGAGCTTGGCAAACTGGCCGATAGGATTAGTGCTCGAAAATTCTTTGAAAATAAGCGGCGACTAACAGAAGATTTCCGGTATATCCGGTATATATCCGGGATTCCGGATACTCTTGTAGAAGCGTTAGGGGTAATTTAGTGGCTGATGCCCAGGGCATACGGAAATTATGGCGGGAACACTTCACCAGCCTGCTGAATGGCAGTGAAAGCATAACACGTGGTGAACGCGATTCCCCAAGCGATGATAATGAAACAGACGTTCCATTGTTTAACCATAAAGAAGTTCGAATAGCAATTACCCGCATGAAGAACAACAAAGTGTCGGAGGCCGATGGGTTGCCGGCCGAGCTATTCAACCACGGCGGCAAAGAATTGATAAGGCGCATGCATCAGCTTCTTTGTAGAATATGGTCGGACGAAAGCATGCCCAACGTTTGGAGTTTAAGTGTGCTATGCCCAATCCCCAAAAGGGAGTCCCCACAATCTGCGCCGACTACCATGGAATAAGCCTTCTCAACATCGCGTATAAGGTTCTATCGAGCGTATTGTGTGAAAGATTAAAGCCAACCATCAACAAACTGATTGGACCTTATCAGTGTGACATTAGGCCTGGAAAATCAAGAACTGACCAGTTATTTACCATGCGCCAAAGCTTGGAAAATACCCCTGAAAAGAGAATCGACACTCACCACCCCTTCGTCGATTTCAAAACTGCTTTTGACAGCAAAAAAAAGAGCTGCCTTTATGCCGCGATGTCTGAATTTGGTATCCCCGCAAAGCTAATACGGCTATGCAAGCTGACGTTGAGCAATACCAAAAGCTCCGTCAAGTTCGGAAGGAGCTCTCCGAGCCGTTCAATACCAAACGAGGTTTCAGACAAGAAAACTCCCTATCGTGCGACTTCTTCACTCTACTGCTGGTGAACATAATTCGAGCTGCAGAACTTAATCGAGGAGGTACAATTTTGTCTAAGAGGGTGCAGCTGCTGGCGTACGACGATGATATTGATATCATTAGCCGATACACCCGCGCCGTTAGTTCTGCTTTCTCCAGACTGGTTAAGTTAGCAAAGGAAATGGGTCTGGCAGTGAACGAGGGCAAGACGAAATATCTCCTGTCATCAAACGTACAGTCCTCGCACTCGTGACTTGGCTCTCATGTCACTGTTGACAACCATAACTTCGAAGTCGTAGATAATTTTGCCTATCTTGGGACCATATTAAGACCAACAACAATGTCAGTCTCGAAATCCGACGCAGAATAACTCTTGCCAACTGTGAGAAGTAAAGTACTCTCGACGAACAAAGATCAAACTCTATACGTCACTCAACATCTCCCTCCTGTTATATGGTGCGGAGGTATGGACGATGACAACATGTAATGAGTTGACGTTACGAATTTTCGAGCGAAATGTAAAAGTATTGAATAAGAAACTTCTAAAATAATTCTAACCCATCTTCTTCCAAGTAGATTCGATATCCACATTTGGTAAACTTTTCAATCTTAACGCAGGAAACCCGATCTATCCAGTTCAGTACCAGTATTTTAGAGCACTGGCCTGTAATTATTTACCCAGAAGGACCTTGCGACTGCACAGTTTCCGAGGAAGAAGAATCGCCTAGTCGTTGCCATTCTGGAGCTAGTGAGATTGAGGTATCCTAGCAAACTCATCAGCTTTACAGTTTCCTACAATTCCGCTGTGGCCAGATTTCTAAATCTGTCAAATTATGAAGTAACTTGATGCCGGAGCTACGAAATTTAGACATCCATCCTAGTATCGAGCGTTTCTGCACTCCAGGGCAGTACATAACCTGATGCCTTACAGTAAGTAGAATTATCAACATTTTTTGAAAAAGGGTTGACTCAACCAAAAGAATTGCTTTATGATACAATCTTTTTGATTCATTCTGCTAAGATGATAAAATTCCAATACTAATCTGCTGCTTAAAATGAGATTATTTCAGCGTAATAAGACTAGTGAGGACATTGACGACTGCAATCAGTGATTGACGGGTTCGACCAAAACTGAATACCACTTTAACTCTTGCATATGCCACCATCTTTGCCGCTTACACACTTCTGTACTTAACTGATGCGCAGCCATTGTTCGAACTTAGTGGACATACAAACTGTGTGTGGTCAGCTTTGTTGGTTACCACATCGATATGAATCAATGCCGCAAAAGATGCGCATGCAAAGGAGGGTAACACCATGTGTGCAACAACTGCGCACTGTATCTAAGTCAAACGCCTCAATATTTGCAAAGGAGAAACTGTCACAGCCATGTCAAAGCTGCTTACCTGGTTTATGGATATGTATAAGCGAGTATAGGGTGACATTTTTTAGATGTGTGCAATTTTTTAGAGGGATAGCTGTCAAATTAGCTGTCAAGCCAACTGTCAAAGGAAGCATATACGCTTGACAGCTATGTTCGGTAAGCTTACTGAAGAGAGTTTCCAACTGCCTTGTATCTACAATGATTTGAGACTTGCCCATACTTTTTTACGGAAAAAATGCACGGTTGTTTGGTTTTCCAATTCAAAATCAATCGCTCAAATAGTATATGGTTCCCGAAGGACCAGCGCTGCAACTCATACAACATCTGCAACCGATACTTTATCTATAAAAACTTTTATTGACCCAATCCCATCTTGAAATCAGGTTTTCAAAGACCATTTCTATACCCCCAAAAATACACCCTTTATATCGCATACAAATTTGTGCACATACTCGCACATGTGCGCTATGGTATTGTAGCGACAATGGAGTGCTGAGCTGACTGCATTGGATTAACCAGCAGTTTCGACTTTGTGCTGAAACATTGTAACGTAACGAAGGAAAATGCTAAAAGGCGGTAAGCTGACTATCGAATTGCAAGCACACTCATTTGTTCAAACTTACCCTTTAGTTTTCGGCTGCAAACCAAGAGCTGTGCTGCATCTAATACGCATCCATTGTCAACACAACCTCTGGTGAAACTGCTTTGGCTTTCGAAAAATCGCACGCTTTGGTTCATTCTATCGGCATTTGCTCTAACGAGCAGCACATGATGGAAAGTCGCCATACTTGCATCTCGTTAATTTTGCAAACACAATATGCCAGCAAAAGCTTGTTCTTGTCATTTGCCGAAAACATTTGACACCATACAAGGTAAAGCTTCAATGAAAATCACATTTTCGCATTATAAATGGCTTCGTATGCCAATAGTGGACCCTAATTTGGGCCAACAACAAGTATAGTATATAACTACCACATGACATTAGTTATACATTTTGGTTATGAAATATTGAATATGAACACTTTTTCTTTTGATAATTCTATTATTCGACAATAAAGATGAAGTCATAATTTTGAAATCATACAGCAGCAAATAGGGCTCTTAATATTAGGAGGGAAATTAGTGGAGAGTGGGAGAGTAAGATTGGGCGATCATAATATGATTTAAATTATGATTACTCCTCAATTCTCTCCCACGGCGTATGCAAGTCTATTGCGGCGTACCCCATCGCCTGGTATCGACTGGAACCAAAATGGTCAGTGTGTATGGGAAGTGGTGTTGGAAATACTGCTTAGTGAGTTTGAAGTTCTGGAGGTGGACGAGCAGAAGTGAAGGTTTAAGAATTTAGAAAGTTAACTGGTGGACACAAGACCTAATCATGAAAGGGAGAGCTGACAAGCGATTGAGACGAAAATTTCAATGTGCTTGTCGGTCAAACTCTGATAGACAAGATACGTACGTTCTTAGTTGTGTGATGTGGGAGTACAAGGGAATGTTAGTAAAAATAAAAGAAAAGGAGTGGAGAATTTTTATTAGGGAAAATTGGAACGACTCCTGGAGTCAGGTCTTTAAGATGTGCCGGGGTTGTAAGAAAGAGGACATCATATCTCCTCGCTTCGGTGACACTATGTTATCGTCATGGTAAGAGATTGCGTGGGTTCTGTTAGGTGCATTCTTTCCCAGGTCGGAGGTACAGACACCTCAAGCACAACAGGTACCTGTATCTTCATTAGATGATGGCAGTTGGGTTACGCCTTTTGCCTGATTAGGTCCAAACGGCCCTTAGGTCCTGATGGTTTGAACTGAGAGATGTGCAAAAGCTTCTGGAAGTTCATTCCAGAATAACTAGAGGTCATTCACGATAAGTGTGTGTGGGAGGGATATTTTCCACGTCAGTGGAAAAGTGCTAGGGTTGTTCCTCTCCTTAAGTCCCCTGATGAAATCAGGAGAAAAGAAACTTCGCATGAATTGTGCTTTTAAAATGTGCCACCTTGTGACCAAAAATTGTCGAAGTCTGACTACAAATATTGAAGCTCCGACATCCTGAGTATGTAGACCCCATTTTCTATTGTAAACTCTATCGAAAATATCGATCAATCTGTGATCAATAATTCCGTCAGTCCTCATACACCTACTATAAACGAACTTTCGGCTACTATTTACGAACTTTCGGCTGACTTTGCACTACTTATAACGGGCAATATTTTTGTTATCTTACTGAGTTTTCTATCGAGAGTTCTGTGTCAATCTTAGCTTGAGGCTATCGAACCACTGTAATATTTTTCAAGCAGAAGTGTCTGCCACTATAGGGTCGGTATAAGTACTACTATGAAATGCAGCCTCTTACAGACAGATGAGCATTCATTCCAACAGTGGAGTGACAATACCAGAGCTGAGCTCGCTAACTACTCACTGGAAACTATTCAAGGAGAGTCTGTCTTGATTATAAATAGCATCAAGATATTTCATAATTAAACTCGTTTGAATGCCTGGTCATATTGGAATCATAGTGGGGGCACTCCATCGAAATAGGACCGAGTTGGTTCTCCATTCCTGCCTTGCGATCTAGTACTGAACCAATGGTCGTCGCATGGACTTGGCAGACGCTGGTCGACGACCAGCTCTTTTGCGGCTCTGAGGGTCTTTTGACCTAGAGAAGAGCGAAAGATATCTACTGAACTATTTACTTTCAAAGTTAGCAACGTTCATCTTGTGCTAATCTAAGGATTATTACGGAACCAGTAGCCATTTATGCGGTAAACCTAAAAATTTTAATGGACGCTGTCAAAGTATGGAAGAAAGGTGGAAATATCTAAGTATTTTCTTCCCCTTTGTCTTGACCTTGCAAAACTGAGGTTGAAATATCTCGGCAGCCTTACCTTTGGTGAACCAGACGGCATAGTTGTAACTGACGTGCTTCTTTTTTCTTACAACAGCGTGCCAGTCGTTCTTCCTTTGAAACTGAAATTGACGTTAGCCGTCTCAATAAATTTGTGATAGGCCCAAAGCGCTTTTGTCGGCCTGTAAAGGTGTTATGATCTATCAGTTTTGGAATAACACTTAAAACACATTGCAAATTGACTAGTTGAGATTAAAGTGTCAATTCTAATAAAAGGAAATCCAAGATTTTCGAATGATCGGAATTAAATCAAGTTCCATTTTGAAGGTACATAACTTCATAATGCCACTCTCATGGAAACCCTCGTACCTATTAGTAAAAACTGGGACAATCGATTTTCACAAGCTTCTCTTGAGGCAAATTTTTCACCAGCAAAATCATTCCTCACAGATAAGAACAGGTAAAATGCTGGTGTCTAGGCCGGACTAGGTCTGAAGTGGGTACATAAGAATCTCCAAACCAAGCTACAATAGATTCTGGCGAGTCACTATCGACTTGTGTGGCCTGGCGTTGCCCTGACGCAAAACAATTCCAATTTGCTGCCAGAAAAATTACGTGGCTGTGCAGTTTTAATAAATTAATTGGAATTTCATTTTACCCATATTAAATATTTCATTTAAAATGCCATTAAAATATACTTTCTTTTTAATCGCGTTAAACTTTTCAGTTCATCCAAAATGAAAAAGAATGAAGAAGCCAAGCAAAATGGTGTTAAAAATTATACAAAAATGAAAAATAATGATAAGCACATAGCTGAAAGCGATATTTGTGAAATAAAAAATCGCCAGCAAAATTATCCCCACTCAAAGCTATGAATTACAACGGACGAGTGAAGTAATCTGACCACACATAAATTTTGCAAGATTGTATTCACACGTTTTTAGCCAATGCCGGCGGCAGCGCGCCTTTTTTTCTATGCTACCTTTGCTTTGTTTTTTATCATTTTTTCCATGGCATTTGTCGCAACTGCTGTTGTCATATTCCGTACTACGACGCGCTTGTTGTTGCTGTTTTATTTGCTATACGAGGTATTTTGTACCCGCTGTGGCCCGCAGCCATCGTCGAAGTGTTGCTTTGCATTGCACAGGCGGTGCCCAGTGCGGCGGAAATGGATGGCGGCAATGTGGCCACTGGCAATATAACAAATGTGGCAACATCTCTTTGATTTATTACGCCGCCACGTTTATAATATTTAAATGAATCGCTGAAACAATGCCACAGTGATGGCAGCACCGCACCGCACCGGAGAGAGAAGGCGAGGCAGGCGCATAAACACGGCAAAATTTCGCCCAAAATGCATGCAAGTTTGTAAAGTAGGAAATTAACACAACGGTTTAATGCGGAAAGCGAGAAATGAGTGATAATTGCCGTCTAGAGACATGTTAAAACAGCGATAACATAGAAAATGATGCTGTAATTTGAAAGAGTTGAGTGAATTGGATTTTTGGCTATATCTACTAAAACATGTTGATATTTACAACACATTTTATAAACATTTATTGCTTCATGCATTATTTTGATTTTAATTAATAAAAATATACACAATTTAAAATTGAAACTTATAATATTGAAATATCGCCCGTAATCTCGTCAGAAAAATCTAACACCCACAAGAGGTCTCACTTCGATACATTGTTTTGGCAGTATCGAAATACTCAGTCATGTATTTGAGTGCCTTAGAAATTGCCTAGTGGCATTATGTAGAATGTTTAAGTTTAAGGTAGTAGAGGAGGAGGATGCTAACTCCATCTATACCCATGCCTCGAAAATGGTATACTTCAATGATCCGAACATTTACCTACCAAACTCAGCCAGCATCTTCTATAGGAAACTACTAGGTATAGAGAAAGCCTGTGAAGTTTTATCAATAAATATGCAGAAAGCAACAATACACCCAGAGAGCCAGGCTGCATTGTCTGCTTTGTCGACATCACAGCTTAATTCCAACGTACAGACGAGTTGGCAAAGCGGCTACTAGCGCTTTAGATGAATCAGAGGCAGTCTTAATACCGAGCACGCTGTGAACGACGAAACGAGAGTTTTATATGCATTTTGAAGAAATAGCTCAAAGCAGATGGAAATCAATAACAAGCTGCAAAATAACAAGGCAGGTATGACTCTAATATGACAGGAGTAGAACTCAAGGCCTACTATTTCGTTCCAGAAATACTATATACAGAATTCTTTCCAGTCGTTCTTCCTTTTCGTTGTTTGTCACCAATTGGAGATTCCATGTGTAGCAAGATGCTTCCAACGGAGTAGAGGACTTTCTCTACCTCTGCTTCCACGGCAAGTACTGCATTGAATACTCTCAGAACTGGAGCTGGTTTTCATCCATTCAGACAACAAGACCTATCCAGCGTAGCCGCTGCCTCTTAATTCGCTGAACTATGTCAATGTTGTCGTATGTCTCTTACAACACATCGTTCCATCGAATACGATACTCGCCATTGGAATGCGAAAAGAACCATAAATCTTCCGCAGAACCTTTTTCTCGAAAACTCGTAACGTTGACTCATCAAAAGTTGTCATCGTCCATACTTCTGCATCATATAACAGGTCGGGTTTGAGTCTGAAGTAGCAGTTCTTGGCAAGAGTTATTCTGCGTTGGATTTGAGGCTAATGTTGTTGTTGGAGTTGGTGTAGATTCCCAGACGAAATTACCGGCGCAGTTGTTATGGTCAATGATGTCGATTAAGCCAGCGGTTATACTTTCTTATAGAAGATTTCTACTCGGTTAAGTTCTGCAGCTCGAATTATTTTCTCCAGCAGCAGATTGAAGAAGTCGCACGATAGCGAGTCGCCTTGTCTGAAACCTTGTTTGGTATCGAACGGCTCGGAGAGGTCCTTCCCGGTCGTGACGGAACTTTTGGTATTGCTCAAAGTCAGTTTCCATAGACGTATTAGTTTTGTGGGAGAAAATTAAAACACAACGGCTGTCAAAAGCAACTTTGAAATCGACGAAGAGCTGGTGTGTGTCGATCTTCTGTCCACGTGTCTTTTCCAAGATTTGGCGCATGGTGAATATCTGGTCAGTTGTTGATTTTCTAGGCCTAAAACCACCATGATAAAGTCGAATCAGTTTCTGCAGAATTACAACTACACTTGTATAACGTCACTAGCCTTTTGAAGACTAAGCACTAAAAATGAACCTGCCTTACAACAACATTTGCCGCAGCTGCTGAAAGGAATAAGGAAACGGTTTTCCACTTTCTGTATGACTGTCCAACTTTATAAAAAACCCGACATAAAATACTTGGAACCCATCACGCTACAAAACTTGAAAGGTTGTCACAAAAGGCATAACGGAAATAAGTTGTTTCATTGAGAGCAAAATAACAAGATTTGAGGTCCTACGATGGGGCATCAAAATGGCGCATCCAGCGCTAATTGAGCCCGTTTTAATAGGAAATGAAGACTACTAAGCAAATATTTGGAATCATATAATTTTTAAGCTAGCAAATTAAAATAAACTGGTCCGATCCCTGGAGAGTTCTACGTGAAGAAGGCGTGGTTGTGATTCGATTTTTTGTATTTTAACACTCGAAGTCGAAAATAATGTCTATCAAAACTTGTTAAAATTAGGGAGAATGTCAGAGATGGATTTTTAGGATGAGCCATTGTCCATTTCTAGATTAATAAAATACTTCTAAAACTTTTGACTAATGTAACTTTTCAAAATAGTATAAAGAAAATATCACCATCCCTAAGCCGATAAGTCGTATTACTAAAAATATATTTGTTTATAGAAATTTCAAGTTCATAGAGTATTAAATTCGGTTTTTATTGCTATAATTTATGGACTGGGGACTCCAACTGCCATCAGTTTATATTCAGAACAAGTGGAGGTTTATTTAATGAGTATACTCGTATTTCTATGTGCATATTCCTAAAAACAAAAAACAAAAAAAAAGCAAAAACAAAAATGAGATAAATACAAATAGCTATTTAATAAGTGGAAGTGACCTTTGTATCACGTTAAGTAATAAATTTTTCATGGCACAATACGCCATTAACGAACGCCCACTCTATAAATCACTAGCCACACACATGCACATAATCAAAGACATACATAAATTTGTCTATGTGATTTCGCGTGCATGGTACATGGCCGCCACATACAACAACCCTCAATGTTTTAGAATTAAAGTGGAGCACATAACATACTTGTATCTCATCTCATATGCTATGAGGGTAATTAAAGTTCGAGTGACGTTTTATGCTTTAGACAATTTTTAAAGTATTGTTTTCTATTTATGGGAATAGAATGAAACGATTTTTTGAAAAAACAGGATCAAAAATGAATCTGGCTAAGATACATTATTAAAAACTTCGTAGATATTCTGTTAAAAACTAATAAGGTTTACTTCATATTTCCATAATTGCTAATTAATAACCTATTTTCCCAATTTACTGGAAAAATTTCCAAACCAATGATTAATTATCAGAGAGACCAAACATCAGTCACTTGAACCACCATAAAGTGCATACTAATCCTTGGCATTGTCTGTTGCCGTGAGTTCATCGTTACATGTCAGTTTTTACAGGGCTTCTACCTAAATCATCAACATTTTTATCTGATCCATAAGTGGAAACCCTTTCATTCAGACAGCAGCATGGGTTTTTCGAACCATGTTCCATAACATACTTAATGACATTGATTTGATATCTTATATTACCACCTTCTATTCGCCATCTCTAAGCCCGCCATGTTTAAACTCTGCTTTTTCACTTGGATTTTACATTTTTTTAAACAACAACACATTTTCCAGTTGACTCTCCACTCTCTATCATTTACGAGTATAAACAATCCAATACCTTCTTTTTTTTCTAAAGAGTAGACCATCAACTTCGACTGCCTTAACTCCAAGAACCAACCTTAAAACCAAGCCTTACAATGCTAACAATTGTGCCGAGTTTGAAAAATAATATATAAAACTAGAGGACCCGCCCAAGTTTTACATAGGTAGTACTACTAATACCATCTATATGATTTCTATTAGTTAGATTATAAATATTATTTAAGGAATAATCGCATTTTTGGTGAAGCAACTTGTGTTAGTTTACAAAAAAATTAATCATAAAGAATTTCGTGCGTTAAGAAAGAATTGGTTTTTGGGGCAAAAATACTATTGAATTTGGGCTGTGCATCAGTGAAATCAATCGAGTCAAATCGACTGTCAGCCTAGTGGACTGTATATTAAGAAACAGTTCTCAAGCGTGGAAAGACAAAAAAATCGGCTGGCAAGGTTATGGCATCAGTCTTTTGGGATGCCCGCGGTATATTATTCATCGAATGATAAATGAGCCAGTTTTAATTCATTGCATTGTGTGTTTGATTGCAGTTCTATTCTACCATTCCTAATATTTAGCAATTTTAATATTTTTCAGGAAGGATCTGTGCAATGCTTCGAAAAGATTTCTGTATATCTCAAATTTTAATAGACCTTTTTATCAACACTTCAGTTATGCCACTATTTTTTATGCCAGACCTTTTGCAAATGTAAATTGCCTGTCAAGATACCCACTCCAATAGTTAGCACGTATGAAAAAAATGTTATAGCTACCCATAGATGTATTGAATCACCCAATTTATTACTTAAGAACGAACAACTCTGTCCACAATATAAAAACTTGATCTACAGATGTCGCCTTTTACTTTGGCATCGTTTTGTTTAATGCACGTTTACGCCAATTTAAGGTTTGAATATTGAATACTGCGATGGTAGCGCCATCCATCGGTCAAACATTTAAAATTAACAATTGATTAAAAATGAAAAAATAATTTAAAAAACATTTTCCAGTGGACCAAATTGTAAATCTAAACCATTCTCGAATCTCCTTGAACATACACACAAAATTTCATCAAAATCGGTCAATCCGTTTAGGAGCAGTTCAAATGCAAACACACGGTCAGAAGATTTATATATATAAAGGTAAAAAAAAAAAAAAATATTTTCCAACCAGTTTCAGAAATACAAATCGATACCTGACAATAAACAAATCCAAATCTAAACAAGACGTAGGATGCTGATGAAAACATTAAAGCTATATAAGCATTCTGCCTTACCGCCCGATGGCATCACAATAGCAAGAGAAATTTGCTGTAACTTTACACTTTATAACAGGTCAGTAAGGGTCCACGGCCTATCATTTTTTTTGTCTAAATTCGTTTTTTATTCAACATACAAAGTGCGTTCCAAAGTAAACAGGACTTAAAAAAAAAACAGAACAAATGGTTTTTTCGACAAAATCACTTTATTTTATTCAAAATAATCTGCTTCAATACAGCTTTTTGCTCGGTCCAAAAGCATGTCGAACGAGTGTTTTAGCTCGTTGGCCGGTATGGCCGCCAGTATGCCGGTGCTAGCCTTTTGAATGGCCTTTACGTCTGCATATCGCTTTCCTTTTATGGGCAAATGCATTTTTCCGAAAAGGAAGAAATCGCACGGTGCCCTATCTGATAAATTCGGGGAGTGGTTAAGGGTTAAAATGTGATTTGTGGTCAAATAATCGGTCAGAAGTTCTACGGTGATCACCACATATAGGTGGCGCCACCAGGTGGCGCTTGATTCAAAAAGTCCTGTTTACTTTGGAAACCACCTTGTAGTTGCTGTTGATGATGATAAAAATGATTCCATGTGCATCCTAAAATAGACGCCAAACCTTGTCGGTCAACTCTTGCGTGTTTCCATTCTTTGGAGCGGGATCATCATGTGCAGTCCAGTCGATTGATCTTGGGTGTGAAATTTTGGAACTATGTTTCAACCATTCTCACAAAAACTCGGTTTTATTACGCTAGAATATCTCGTGGCCCAGGGAACGAGCTGTTTAGACAGGTTCGATGCAAGGAGAGAAGGGTGTAAAGTGAGTTGGTTTCATGCGGGGACTCATGGCAGGTTGTAAACATAATTCCAATTCCCAAGACAGCCGGTTCTGCGATACCGAAATTTTCAGGAATTTTATCTAGCCAAAGGTTCTCATTTCGACGGTCTAACCATGTTTAGAAGTAAACAATCATCAGCTCGATTTTTTGGTCAAAATTGTGCCAGCGCGGCATCCACTTTGCACAGACCTTTCTCATACTCAAATAGTCGATTTCCTTAGAGTGTTACCTACCTCGGACAACTTCACTTTACGGACATCCAAAATTATTTTGTGGACCTTTTAGATGCTATCGTCGGTAACAAGTTCTTTTGAGCGTAAAGTGCGTTCACTGTCTAATTACTGATCTGACAGCTGTCAAATTTATACACGCGCCGTTTGAAAGTTGGGGCTAACTAAAAATCAGGTCGAAAGCTTTTCAATTGTTCGGACTCATAATTTCCACGGATTTTAGAAAAATTTCAAAAAACCAAAAAAGTAGTTGTAAGGAACAAAATTCCCTGCAAACGGCAATAACGGTAAACTCGTACACACCATTTAAGCACAAATTTATTATTTCCAATTGCCAAACGTACTCCACTACCGTTAATTAAATAGCAACGACTGCGTTCGAAGCACATAAAAATAGCAACAAATTTGAAGTAAGGAGAAATTTCTACTACATACACACATTCATACATACAGACGAACGAACAATTTGACGAAGGGACATAAAAATAGACGATTAACCGCAACAAGAGGCGCCAGCGACAAAATGCCAGCAATTAGACGCTCTTCTAACCGAGACACCGTTCACAAAAACAGGCGATGCTCCACTCCCCTCTTCAACCCTGATCCCCCTGCTTGTTTAATAACTTAACATAATAAACTAATTTAATGATACACTCGTTAATACAATCGTAAAGAAAGCATTTTTATGTCACCTGCACGAATACAGCCATTTGCCAGCACACCAGCAGACTCACACACACACATGCACACTAACATTGCATTTGTATGCAATTGTACAGGGAAAATGCCAGTAAAGTTTGATAACCATTGAATGCGGGGAACATGGCCTGTTGGCGCAATTAAAATCCAAAGGCGCACGATATAAACTGACGCTATCTATAGAAATGGAAATGGAAATCGAAATTAATAAAGTTAAGTGTCAGCAACAATAACAATAAAAAATTACAAACGACAAACCATTTATAGTTGCAAACCACATGGCCGACAATAGTACTCGTTGGTTGGTTCGGAGCTCGACTCCTTGTTCAATTTTATTTTCAAATGCAACGCATTTTAATTTACAGTAATTCGAATGACGATGCATGGTACTTAATAAAGGCTGACGAAGCACTTCACCTTATTAATTTTTGAATAACAAAACAGCTAAGGTTGGTGCAATAAGAAAGGTAGTGTATGTGGATGACATATACAAAATGGACCAGATGTTTTTCTACTTTTGATGACTTGATTAAAATATAAGAAAAAGCGCTAACTTCGGCTACATGGAAACTATAATATCTTTTGAAGTTGTAAAAGTGTATAAAAAATCTTTATTGTGATTTTGATAACTTAGTTTGAGGTTAGGTTTGGTGTGATTTGTGAGCCGGTGGAATCATCGATTCATATTTATTCAAAAATTCCAGTGAGAACGTGACCGTCAATGGCGACCGTTATCGCGTCGTGATAACCGACTATTTGATGCCTGAAATTGAAGCTCGTGATCTCGGTGACATTTCATCACAACATGACCGCGTTACTTCCAACACATCGCATCAATCAATGGATTTATTGAGGGAACACTTCGGTGAGCAGATAATTTCACGTTTTGGGTCAGTCGATTGGTCACCAAGATCGTGTGATATCACACCGTTAAATTTTTTCCTGTGGGGATATGTAAAGTCTAAAGTCTATGTGGACAATCCCGCGACGATTCAGAACATAGACCAAAACAACACGCATGTCATTCGCCAGTTACTAATCGAAATGCTGAGCGAGTCATTGGACTCGATGGATCGCCCATCTGAGTTGTAGCCGCGGCCAACATTTGAAAGAGATAATCTTCACATAATAAATGCCCAGTAATGTTCTTTTGATTGATTATAAACATTTCCCGTTAAATTTGAAGTTTCTGTGTTGTTTCTGTCTCGAACTGGACTACTCCTTAGTATTGCTTTTGACAACAATTTGTGCCAAATTTCGGGAATCTGTCTTTTCGATTAAAAAAATTTTCTTTACAAAAACCGACTGATGAATAGCGACGGATATAACACCTTCTTGGGTGAAAAGAACGTTTACAAAATTTCAGATCGATATCTCAATATTTTAGAGACTAATTCAAATTACTAAATCGCCTCTGCTCACTGTTCTCAAATAATTTTTTTTGGAAACGCGTCTTAAATCTCAGGTTTTACCCTGAAATTGGAATTCAACAAACAGAAACACTTTATTCTCAATTTAAACCGTGCCTAAATCATTTCTTCATTACTTTTCACGTACATTATACAGGCAACAATATATAGGCGATTTTGATTTTTTGCAATACATTTTTTTATACAATGAAAATGAATTTACAACTTGGAAAAAAAGTGATATTTTATTACAAAAAGTTCCGTTTTACAAAAATGCCCTGAACGATTTTTTTCATGAAAAATTCCTTTAAAAGTTATACGCAGTTAAATTTACGCATTAAATGTACTGAGTATTCGTATAGTACACCATGTCGTATGAGCAACACAGAACGCACAGAGTTTTTCAATGAGATTTCTATATATTTACTAGAGGACCCGCCTACGTTTTACTGTAGCTGATACATAGGTCGTACTTCTAAGACCATCTATGTATATGATTTCCATTAGTTAGATTATAAGTATTAGTTAAGGAATAATCGCATTTTTGATGAAGCAACAAAAATGAATCAAAAAGCATTTCGTGCGTTAAGAAAGAATTGGTTTTTGGGGTAAAAATACTAATGAATTTGGGCTGTGCATCAGTGAAATCAATCGAGTCCAATCGATTGTCAGCCTGGTGGACTGCATATTAAGAAACGGTTCTCAAACGTGGAAAGACAAAAAAATCGGCTGGCAAGGTTATGGCATCAGTCTTTTGGGATGCCCTTGGTATATTATTCATCGAATGATAAATGAGCCAGTTTTAATTCATTGCATTGTGTATTTGATTGCAGTTCTACTCTACCATTCCTAATATTTAGCAATTTTAATATTTTTCAGGAAGGATAAGTTTGAAATTGTACGCATATATGTATTCATCGTTCCCCTTTAAATATTGTATTGCTCTGTGCAATGCTTGGAAAAGATTTCTGTATATCTCAAAGTTTTTATCAACACTTCAGTTATGCCACTGTTTTTTATGCCAGACCTTTTGCAATTGTAAATTGCCTTTCAAGATACCCCCTCAAATAGTTAGCAGGTATGAAAAAATTATTATAGCTACCCATAGATGTATTGAATGACCCAATTTATTACTTAAGTACGAACAACTCTGTCCACAATATGAAAACTTGATTTACAGATGTTGCCTTTTACTTTGGCATCGTTTTGTTTAATGCACGTTTACGCCAATTTAAGGTTTGAATATTGAATACTGCGATGGTAGCGCCATCCATCGGTCAAACATTTAAAATTAGCAATTAATTACAACTGAAAAATTAATTAAAAAAAACATTTTCCAGTGGACCAAATTGTAAACCTAAACCATTCTCGAATCTCCTTGAACATACACACAAAATTTCATCAAAATCGGTCAATCCGTTTAGGAGCAGTTCAAATGCAAACACACGGTCAGATGATTTATATATATAAAGAATATATCGTCACCTGAAATGCAAATTAACGTAACAACATTTTCAGAAATTTACAGTGGCATGAATGAAACACGGAATAAAATGGAACATGAGTGAAACAAAATACTAATATTGGTTAAAACTGGTTTATATATGACCGCAGAACCAGAAAATGTTGAACATATGTAATATTATGTATATAATTTGAAGTAGTGAAGCGTAATCAATAAGACACTCAATTTCGAATTTTTTGATGATACGTTATTTTGCATTTCAGGTGACGATATATGTATGCATTTTAACATAAAATTTCTTTAAAACAAACAATCTAATAGTTAAGAAAATCAAATGTTTTTCATTAAATGTAAAGTACAATCGATGCAATTAAGTGCTGAATATAACATCATTCAAAAGGCCTTCACGACAGCAACGAATTCGATAAACCCAATTTTCGCATACTTTTTGTACTATGTAAATCAAGTCGTTTCTCATCAATAGCATGTTCACAATTGAATTCTAAAGCTTGAGGAGAGTCTGGTTTATTGCTAAAGAACAATGACGTTAAATAACCCCATAAGAAGTAGTCTAATGTTGTCAAATCACAACTTCTTTGAGACCATTAAATGTCACAATTTCTTGAAATTATCGAATCTCCCAACTTTTTTCGCAATAATTCGGTTGTTGCACTCGCTTTGCGGCACGTAGCCCCCGTCTTGTTGAAATCAGATGCTCTCATGATCTACTACATCTAATCGCGGTCATTAGATTAGATTAGATTGAAGTTGAGGAATGCACTGCGACCTTTGGTCTGTTGTGCCCTCTCCTGGCTCATATTGACTCACTCAGCCCCAGCGCATGAATAAAATCCAACAGCTTGCCGGGTGCTAGTGAGGCAATGTGATCCCTATCCGGACATATTAATCCAAGGGCCTTTGTCCTGCGTCTCCAGACTGCTGTGCAATCGATCAGCAGGTGCTCCGGGGTTTCAGGCTCCCTATCGCAGAACCGGCAACTTGCACTAGAGGATAGGCCCATGCTATGCAGGTGCCTATTCAGTTTGCAGTGGCCGGTGTACCATGCGACCAGTAACCTGAGCTTGTTCCTTGGGAGGTTTATCACAGTTTTGAACCTTTTCAGGTTGTAACCACCCATTAGCAGCTTGGCATGTCACATACCGCGAGTTTGGTGCCAATGCTGCTCCCTGCCCTCTACCTCTTCCTTACGGAGCAGCTCTTTCATGGCGTGGGGACCCACTCTCATGAAGGGTTCGGGTCCTACCATCTTGGTGGAGGCTGCGGAGCGGGCGAGCTTGTCGGCCAGTTCATTGCCGGCTATTCCTTTGTGACCACGCACCCAGATTAGGTCTACCTGGTTCTGTTCTGCAAGGCTATTCAGCATTTCCCTGCACTCCTGCACTAGTAGCGATTTGATCTCATAGGAAGAGATCGCCTTTAGCTCCGCTTGGCTATCGCTGAGGATAGCTATTCGCTCATTACGATAGTTGCGATGGTGGTTAATATCGATACACTGGCTTATTGCGAAAACTTCTGCTGAAAAATGCTCGGGAACTCTCCCATGGGTATGGAGAGCTTAGTGCGTGGGCCCACAATCCCTGCGCCGATTCTCTCTGACATTTTAGAGCCATCGGTGTACCATCTTAGCGTGCTATTCCTCAGCATCAGTTCGAAGTTGGAATCATCCCATTCGTCTTTACTGCCAAGGGTGACCTTGAATCTTTTCCTGAAGTTGACCGTTTTTGTAGTGTTATCCCTCGGGAGGAGGACCAATGGTAAGCAGCCACTTATCGTCTCCATCCTCCGGGATGAAACTACCTTGCCAATTCCGCACCCCTCCGCCGTTATTTACAGAAGTGTGTGCTTTGCTGCCTGACCGATAACCAAATGAAGCAGTGTCAGTTCAAGCAAAGCCTCCAGTGCCGCAGTTGGACAGATTCGCATTGCACCCGTCATACAGACACAGGCTAAACGCTGTAGCTTCAACAGTCTTGTCTTAACAGAAGTTTGAGACGCTATTGAGGCCCATGCCACCGCCCCATATGTGATTATCGGTCGCACTATCATGGTGTACAACCACCTAACGATCCTTGGCTTACAGCCCCAGGACTTTCCCGCCAGTCGATTGCACACCATCAAAGCCTTTGTCGCCTTGACCACGGTCAGGTTTAAATGTTGTTTCCAACGCAGAGTGGAGTCAAGCATCAAACCCAGGTATTTGACACTGCTGGTCATCACTATTTCACTTCCCCCAAGTGAGAGATTCCTAAGACCGGGTAGGGACCTGCGTCTCGTAAACGGGACTACGGTCGTCTTGGAGGTGTTGATATTCAATTCAACTCCCCTACACCACCCCTTCGCTAGGTTTAGACCTCTTTGGACCAAGTCACATAGAGTGTCTTCGTATTTGCCTTTGGCCATGATCACAATGTCGTCCGCATACCCCTGGCAGCGGATCCCATTGTCCGTTAGCAGTGCTAACAGGTCGTCCACAACTAGACTCCATAGTAGGGGGGATAACACACCTCCCTGTGGGCAGCCTCTAGTTGTGCCGAGACGTATCCTTCTATCGCCTACTGTGGTCTCCGCAACACTGGAGCGCAGTACGGCTTCTATCCATCTGCGCACCGGTGCTGCCACATTCCTTTTCTCCAGTGCCCTGGCTACACTCTTGTGGGACGTATTGTCAAAGGCACCTTCGATATCCAAGAACGCGCAAAGCATCACTTCCCCATGCTCTAGTGAGCTCTCTATCTCAGAGTTCAGCTGGTACAGGGCAGTGCTCGTTGATCTGCCCGCTCTGTAGGCATGTTGAGCCGCATGCAGCGGTGCTCTCCTCAGCGCATTCATCCTTATTTCCTGGTCCACGATCTTCTCCATGGTTTTTAGTAAGAAAGATGTTAGGCTAATTGGCCTGTAAGATTTTGCCAATGAATAGTCTTTCCTACCTACCTTGGGTATGAAGATCACCTTCACTGTCCTCCATATCTCGGGGATGTACGCCAATGCAAGGCTCTCTCTCAACAGCCGTAACAGGTGGGGCAATAGGAATTGCTCCCCCTGTTGTAACAGCGCCGGAAAGATGCCATCCACCCCCGGAGACTTGAATCTCTCAAACGAGGCCACTGTCATAAAAAGTAGATTATCATCGATCTATACCGTTCTCCATTGACAGTAACAGTATCACCAGCTTCGAATCGAAAGAAGTACGCACCGATGATTCCACCAGACCAAAAAACCACACCATACTGTCAGTTTAGATGAATGTAAAGGTTGATCATGAATAATCAGTAGATTTTCTTCGACCAGAGTCGGAAGTTTTGTTTATTTACCGCACCCAGATGAACGTGGGCCTCATCGGAGAATATGATTTTCTTAAAAAATCGTTATCTTTGCCTTGTTCCAAGGCGAAATCAGCAAAATGGCGACATTGCGTTGGTCCAATGGCTCCAGTTCATAAGTGGGAACAATTTTATAGAGATGCAAGACACTTAGAAATCATGTCATCCCTATTGGAATACCCGATATTAACTGTTTCTTGAAAGAATCAAGTGAAAGTAGACGTAGTTGGAAATCGATTTCGTATATTTTTGTACTTTGGCATGGGAATATGAAAAGAATGTCACGTACTAAATTTTGTCGATGTCGGTTGGTTGGGAGACACGAGATATTTCACCAAAAAGTGGACGGTGCCATGCCTGTCCTCCAATTTTCACAACGGCTTCCAAAAAACCCTTTCATATCATCTTGAAGGTAAAATTTAATGTCTCTAGCGTATTACGTTATCGATATATCGCGCTTTTAGTAGCTCTTAACAGTACCGTTATATGGGGAGTGAACGAGATTATCTTTCGATTTCATCCATTTTCACGCCGTCGGTGGGAATTCTTATAATATTTGTGCTGGGCGAATTTGATTATTTTAGCTTTATTGGTTTAGAAGATATGTACATTAAATTTATTACAGTCGCTAAGACTTTCCATACATCAGTCCGAGTTGCTGCAAACAGCGCTGAACCGACTCAACGCGGTCTTCGGGTACACTTTCAGCTATGGCTGCTATATTTTCTTCATAGCGTGCTGGACGTGGTCTATTCGGTCGAGTATTACCCTATAATGAATGCTAGATCTCAAGCTGGGTGATGGTGTGGCAAATAGTACGCTCAGTAGGCCGATTATGTTGACCAAAAGATAAGCGAAGCATGCGAAACATATTATTTACAGAACGTAAATTTTCGTAATAAAATTGAGCCTTTTATAAAAGTTGTCTAGGCATAAGTATTTCCATGATGAAATGATATTTTTGAACTTCCGGGTGACGTTGTACCGCATATATCGGCAAATATGTGAGATATCTCAATGAAAATGAGAGAACATGTTTTACTCATAACATTGCATCTATGTACATATGTATGTATGTGCCTAAAACATATTACAAGTTTTTTATTTATTGGGTTTATATTCATTTTTATTTATATTTTTTATTTATTGTTGTTTTTTTCGGTTTCCTAATATCATGTTCACGACTGTTTTGTCCTGTAAGCAAGTAGTCTCATTACCAGAAGTGTTAATGAACGATGCTACGCACGATAGTCTAACAGAAAATGTAAATCAACAGTGATAATAACAGCAATAGAGTGACTGCGCAGCCTTAAAAATGTGCAAGCGCTCTCAGTTACAATTATAGGAGAATATGCTGCTAATGCAATCTCCATCTACGCGAACGCTTAGCTAAAAGGAACTATACGCAAGGGCGGCGGAAATAGGAGGAAGCAACTGATGATATTCGCTATTGAGAATACCAACGGCATCTATTGGCAGCTAGAAGGATGCTACGGCAATGCAGTGGCCACTAAACTTTGTTGTTAATTTTATACATAAATATAAACATATGTACATACATATGTATATAAGATTATAAAACAAAAATTCTAAGAAATTAAAAAACCTCTGTTAAACGATTAAAATCCCGAACTACCCTAACACTTCCCAATTTTAGTAACACCAGTATAAATTGCAGCTTTAGTTTTAAAAATAATTGGACTTTTCACCGAACTGCTTCAAATATCACCGACGCAAGCGAGAATATAGGAAACATATTTAAAATGGCGGCGGAAATTGAGAACGACGAAAGACGAAGGAGCAGTCAAAAAGGAAGCGACATCTGAAGACACTAAACAGCTTCAGTAACTAGCACAGGGTAGCATCAGTTCTCAAAGTACTTCTAAAAACATGGATATATAAAATAAATATATTTTCAAGTGGTTTTCGTACGCTTGCTTTGTTATTTAGACTTAATAAAGCTTATAGCAATCCCACGTATAATTTTTCCTGTATAATGGCTAGATACTCTTCAATAGGCACACTTTTGTCAGCTGATGGCAGTACACTCTATAAAATGCTACCCTCTGTTGGTAGTAGATTGAAGAAGGATCACCACAAACAAGAATTATGTACCAATTAGTTACCCACGCTACCGGTTATTTCTGTTAATACCCTTATGAGTTTCTTAAGATTAAATTTCCATTTGTAATCGAAACTCTCTTGTCCAAGAATATGTGATCGATGAAGCTTATAGCAATCGCTCTTAGTTATGAAATTCCTAATATATACACAGACTGTTGTCAACAGCTGTCATTACACTATAGAAAATATCACCCTCTGTTCGTAGTAGATTGAAGGAGGATCACCGCAAACCAGCTAGCGGTTACATTAACGGCTAACTGACCCATTCTCTTATGTATTCGAGTTTCGGTAGCCGTGACTTGCTGGAATATTTCGTGATTGAATGTATTAAAAGAGAAATATTTCAGGTTTTTGTTGTCAATAATCGGCTTGCCACTATATGAAATACCACGGTTCTTTGTTGTTAATCCCTTGTCGGCGAAATAAACAAATATTTATAATAACATCCGTGCATTAAATAATTTCAAAGAGCGATATGTGCGCCATCTGTAGTTCAAAAATATTTGTGAACCCTGTAGTTTTAGGCGATCTCCTACAATATATACAGAAGCCACTTGAATGTCATTGGTCGTTCTTAATTTCCGCCGCCATTTCGAACAGTCGTTTTTTTATACCGCGTTCGTGTAAGTCGCATATGCAGCAGGTCGGTGTAAAGTGAAATTAATTTAGGAATTAAAGCTGCAATTAAGGAGTTTTTAGTAGAATTCGGTTGAAGTTCGTCTACTAAATCGTTTTAAAGTGAAAAAAGTAAACGGGCGTTGATATTTGTGTAATAAAAGTGAAAGCGAAAATTAGTGAGAGCAAAAGCTGAGCGCTAAGCGTCGGCGCAAGTGAGCGTCGGCACAAGTGAGGGTCGGCGTAAGCAGAGCTCTGTCAGTGATTGTGCATAAAATGTTAAGTGAATGTTAATTATGTAAATAAAGTGTTAGAAGTGGGGAAAAAAGTTTAAAGTAAGAAAATGTATCAATTTATTTCAGAAAATACGAGACGAAGTAAAATAACCTGCGGTAAGTGCCTATATAATATTAAAATAATTAGTTGTTGATGAATTTACGAGGAAATGTGCCTTTTAATAGCAATTTATGACATATTTACTTTGAATTAAATCTTCATTTTTATCTTGAATATACATAAATATATACACACACATATGTACATATGTGCATATATTTGCATATATAAGATTTCTAAAGCATATAAGGATTTAGTTGCCATTGTATCAATCGACATCCTTCTTCTAGCTGCTAACAGATGCCGTAGCAGTTTTTAACAGTGAATATCTTTAAATGCGCCTTCTTCTTTCCGTCTCCTTTGCATCTAGTTCTTCTGCACTTTTGTGCACAGTCGAACGCAAATTCAGAGAAATTAATACATATCAGTCAGAGAATATATAAACATGTTTTAAGTTCTCTGTATCAGTTTTACAGTCACTTCTGTTGCTGTTTACCAGCATTCACATTATTCTGTAATTAACATGGAGTGTTTACATTCGATGCTGTATATATGTATGTATGTAGCGCTTCTTAGCAGAAAATTGATAAAATTAAAAAATTTTATGATTTTTGGTAAATTAAGATAAAATAAATAATAATTTTAAAATAATTAAAAAAATATAAAAATAAATTTTCGCTAATTGTATAAATAATATATCAATTATATAAAAAATTGTAAATAATACCTCTATATACATAGATTGACAGGCTACAGCTTAGCATAATTTTTCTAGCATTAGCTAAAGTTCTAAGCTATGAGAAAACAGTTGGAAGCTTAGACCAGGAAAAACTTAGCGTCTTCTGGGAATAAATTTTAAAGCAAACTAAAGCTGCGCAATTAGCATTGTAAAGCCCTATTCTCAAATACCTGTCCAGCGGTGTCTGAATACAGACGAATAATCTTTCGTGAGAGAATTTTCGAGGCTATACCAAGTATATTACTAAGAAAGCCAGTTTTTAATCCATTAATTTAACATCATATGGTTATTGCTGAGCACGTTTTTGTTAAATATAATTATTAGCGCAGAATTTGCCTATTTATAGCAAGATTTCAGACATTAATAATAGCAGGGAACAGTTTCTCCTAATTCAGCTAAAACTTGCAACCGCTGCCAAGCTGTTCATGACAGCTGATAATTTTGTGCATTACTGTCACCCTGTGATTGTAATTTCTTTTATGTTCTTGTTCGCTGAGAAATGTCAAAATGAACATATGAAAACAAAACAAATGATAACTTTGTAGTAAACAAATTAGTATCGTTAATGAAAGTCAACGCCTTTTAAGTAATAGTAGAATTTCAAATTTAAATTTGTGAAACAAAATTATAGCCGTTATGCTCCCGGAAACGGTAACATTTTCAATAACCCTACTTGTGTATGGATCAATACTTTTACTGCTAATTTACTATGTGAGTATCGAAGAGTAGTGTCTGGGAATTCATATTTCCTACAGTATTGAATATAACAGGTACTGACACTTGCGGACTTGGAGAGTGACTATCTAAATGCTCAAGAATGCTGTTCACGTTTAAACTTTTGGGTTATACCAAAATTCGGAATACATGCCTTACTTTGTATACTGCTATTGCTTGGAGGGCACTGGATAATGCTATTACTTAATATGCCAATGGCCATATGGCTGGGTTATGAACTGCAAAGACAACCCAGAGATAGTCTGGGTGTTTACGATCCGATCGATATACATAGTCGTGGACTTTTGAAAGTGCATCTCAGAAATTGCATGATTTATTTGGGTTATTACTTCGTTATGTTTTTCGTAGCAATGTACTGGTTGGTATCATACACTATATCCCTCTTTATTTGGTTGAACATTGTTTTCTTATGGTATTTCAGTTTAATTAGTTCACTGATCAAGGGAGATCCAATTAAACGACATGAGGAAGGAGAATTTATAACCGAATTTTAAATGAACCGTATATTCTAAGCTGCACTAATCAATACGTTACAATCAAATAGTTGTAGATTTTATGTTAATTTTAATATCGTACTAGTCAAATTTTGTCACAATCGCACCGTATAATGATAAGTAGTAATGTCTTCCTTTTTTAAATTTAAGTGCAGATCATCATAAATCATTTTAAACCAGTCAAAACTCATGTTCATTCGCTCTAAACGTTGTATCGACTCATCTATTCAATAATAAGTGCACACGCACATAAACGCATTTTTACATATACATACATAAGTATAAAATGTCGAGTGTTAACTAATTTCACTGTCGCAAACTTATGTATTAAGAATTTACTTTGAAGTAAATTTAAGTTTGAACGCCATTCAATTTTGTTGTTTACGAATAAAACATTTACTTTGGTATATAATTTTTACAGCCATTCATTTCTAATTCATCAGTCTACACGACGTACAATACATATACATATATTATAACATATTAGTTTATTGTTTAATATATTCTATTTTTAATTCAAATGTTTCAAAACCTGTTTACAACTAATAAACCATATATAAAATTACTATTATTTGAGTATGCACTTGCGTAAGGCACGAGTTCAGTTCACTTCAGAAAATCGACTACTTCCTGCAGTTCTCGTTCCCGCGCTTGCTTTTGCGCCCAACGTGATTCGGCTAATTTTACATTAACAACCCAACGATCGTGTGCCAACCGAATTCCGCATGTTCCACCGTTATCTGCATTTACAATCGGTTGCTTTCCATTACTACTGGCACCACCCATATAGTACTTTGCATCGGAACGCGGATGTCGTCGCTTAGCTGGGCATAATTTACCACCCTTAGGAAAAGGTGGTAGTTGTAGGTAATGTTTGAGGCAAGCCTGATGAAAAAGATGGCCACAGTATACACGTTCTACATAGGCGTCCTTGGTATCATCTAATTCCAACTGAGTTGGTTTCTTTGGTAACACCTCTTTCTCACAAATTGGACATAACTCTATATGAAAGTCCGATGTAGCGGCCAGACAAAATTTGAGAGCACGATATAAGCTAGGTACTGGTTGAAAAGCCAATTGTTCCTTCTTATTCAAACGAAGTGGCGGTTCGACACATTGTCTAGCTATTTCACGTGATTGCCCGTTCAAGTAACGAAGCAAAATTGCTGGTAAATTGGTTTCCTGATTTTGTAGTTGCACACACTCTTTCGGGTAATCCTTTGGTAAAAATGCACTCACTTTGTAGTAGTATTCGCCACCTTTTGCTGTTAATTGCACAATCGAATGACGTTGTTTTAATTTCAATTGATCTGGTGTGGCGTCCGTGCCAAGATCGCGTCGTAGATCTTGTATCTCGTCAAAGCAAACGCAAAGTGGATTTTCGGTCAGATATTGTTGCACAAATCTTAGTACATGTAGCCCTTGCGGTTTTCCCAAATGTTGGCGCGCATGTTTCTCACTAAGTGTTGCAAGGCCGTCTAAAAACTTATTGGACAACGTTCGACTTTTCAATTCAACAAGGATTGACTCATCTGGATAATTGGCTGGAAAACGCAAGCAAACTGTGAGTTGGCGATACGACTCATTTTCGATTATGTCTACGCGCACAAGCGGTGATTCTCCACAAATACAAGCTATAATTTTAGAATTTGGTACGGTATTTTCGCACAGCTTACGTATTTCTTCAATTTCAAAATTAATTATACTCATAATTGTTAGTCACTTCAATGTAATATTATTTATATTTAAACTTCCAATGTGAATTTTTATTTACAATTTCCAAATGTGCAACAGCTAGGGTTGCCGGGCTGTTAAAAAACAATTACTGCTTTAACGGTACAGTTATTCTGCAATTGCGGCTTAAATTTATGTTACTTTTCATTATATTTAAACTTTGTTAACAAGTTTTGTAAAAATTAATTAAATAATCTTCAATATCTATGACCAATATTCTGAAACTTATACGTATTTAATAACAAAAGAGGTTTTGGTATTCAAAAATTTAACTAGTCTGGCAACAATAACATTGTCAACAAAAATGTATATTATGGCGACTCAACGATGCAGTTTTTATTATCAAGGTCACGAAAAATGCATATTTTGTTATTGAATAATAATAAATGAATTGATATTCGTTTTGAAGAGAAGTGGTTGATTCCTAGCGGAAAAATGTTTGCCACCAAGAAAACAGCTAATTAATAACAAATTGCCTGTTTTAAAAAAACCAAGATAGAATCAACAAAAGTTCCTCATTATTACAAGTCAAATTTCAAAAAAGATTTACAATTTAGTCAATTTTGTTTAATTTTACGAGTAGATCAATGGGAGTTTATACTTGTCATTTGAATGATTATCTATAATTTTTTGCAATACACCAAAAAAATGCATTCTTAATATTATTTTCATCTTCAAGTGCAAATATTCTTAAATCCTCTTAGAATTGGCCGAATGTTTTCTATTCTTTCTTGCTCTGAACTGCGTTAAATATCGACTGCGCCACTGTTGCATCTTCAGCAGCCATACCTAGATTGGAACCAAATATTATTTGTGTTCGAAACAATTATTTTCACTCACCCATCGATTGAAATATTGTTATTTTGTCATTCAGTGGATATTGTTTTGTATTGATAACTTCTCCTACTTCACCAATAAGCTCAGCTTTTAATCCATTCAACTCTTTCTTCGCGTTTTCCCAGGAATCAATATATACTTTTCCATTCTCGTAAATGTCTGGTCCAACTTCGCCAAAATGCACTTGACCAGCGCCAACCGCTGCAATATAGGTAGAAGGATTTAATATATTTGAATACAAGTGTCTAGACATAGGACATAATTTTTGATTTAAATAAATTTAAATATTAATATTTTTTCAATTTTTATGCAAAGGCATAAACAGGTTTTAAGATCTGCATCTATTTGAGTTGAGGCCGGTATATATGTATGTACTCTTGTTCATTTATGTGCAACTTACTATTAATATGAACATGGCGCTTCTTTAACATGGTGTGTGTAACTAAAGGTGTAGAAGAATATGTGCCTACGCAAACGACATCAGCATCTGCAACTGCTTCCGATGCGGTTGAGCAGACATGAACTCTTACGTTTGCTATTTCTGCTTGCAGTTTTTTCCCCAATGACTCAGCATTGGTACTAGTTCGGTTCCACAGATAAATATCACTAACTGTGAAATAGGAGCACATACCAAGTGCATGACTTTCGCCTTGAACGCCAGTACCTATTATAGCCACTTTGATTGGTCGTGCAATGCCTTCAGGATAGCGTGGAAAATATAAGTACTTTGTGGCCACTAAAGATGCGGCTGCGGTGCGCCAGGCAGTAATATCTGTTCCATCCATGATGCAATCTAGTTTTCCTGTTTCCGTATTAAAAATAAGAATATTTGCCATAATTCTTGGTAGTGGATTCGAGCGTTCAGGATTTTTTCTAAAGGATGTCACGACTTTACAAGCTAAAGTGCTGGATTTTAAAGTGGATTCATCATTAGTACTTGAGTTCAATCTGTAATTGCCGACGTATGCTGGCATGGTAAGTAAAAGATTATTTTTAGCACCACAAACTGTCATGCTACGAGCAGGTTGACTCGTTTGCGGGCTGCCGTGTTCAGCCCGTTCTTGATCTTCTTGCGAAAAAGAAACTGATTTCATAGCTTCCTCTACAGCTGCGCACACCATCCTCCAGTTAAGTACCTCACGAACTTGTTCTGCAGTTATTTGAATTATTGACGTGGACATTTTTGTGGATATTTCCTTTAGTTATTTTCGAGAACTGAAGGTAGAGATAAAATAAAAGGGCTTAAGAGCACTTTATCAAAGTAAGTTAATTGTCTTATCTTTTAATCTGTTTAAATGTGTTCGTATATGTATATAGTATGTACATATATGTTTTATCAGCATCAATAGCTGAAAATTGCTTGTAATAAAAAATATATAATAACTTACATTTATCTACAATAGTGGAGACGTACAATTATTTATTTGTATATTAAGTGGCAGCACTGTTTGTATCATCATTAAAAATAAGCAAACTCAAGTGCAAAGTTAGTCGCCACGTTGTGATTCACATTTGTATAAAATAAATTTAAATAAAGATGGTTTTGGATTTAGATTTGTTCCGTAGTGATAAAGGCGGAAATCCAGACGCTATTAGAGAGAATCAGAAAAAGCGTTTCAAGGATTTGGCTTTGGTAGAGACAGTCATTGAGCAAGACACCGAATGGCGACAACGCAGACACCGTGCCGACAACCTAAACAAGGCGAAAAATCTATGCAGCAAAGAAATTGGAGAAAAAATGAAGAAAAAAGAACCCCAAGGTGATGCCGCTGAAGAAGTTCCTCAAAATGTCAGGGACACTTTGACTGAAGTAACTTCAGACATATTGCGTCAGCTAACAGTGAATCAGATAAAGAAGGTTCGCGTACTAATCGATGAGGCGATGTCTGAAAATGAAAGGTGTCTGCAGCAAGCCGAGCAGCGCCGAAATACTGCACTACGTGAAGTTGGAAATCATTTACATGAAACAGTGCCAGTATCCAATGACGAAGAAGAAAATCGTGTTGAACGTACATTTGGTGACTGTGAACGCAGAACGAAATACTCTCATGTCGATCTTATTGTGATGATAGACGGCATGAACGCTGAAAAGGGTGCAGTAGTATCAGGAGGACGTGGTTACTTCTTGACCGGTCCTGCAGTATTTCTCGAACAAGCGCTCATTCAACATTCACTGCATATGTTGAGTAACCGTGGTTTTACACCTTTGTATACACCCTTCTTTATGCGCAAAGAAGTTATGCAGGAAGTAGCACAACTTTCGCAATTCGATGAGGAACTCTACAAAGTGGTTGGCAAAAGCAGCGAACGCGGCGATGAAGTAGCTACAGATGAAAAATATCTTATTGCAACTTCAGAACAACCAATTGCTGCATACCATCGCGATGAATGGCTCCCAGAGGCTTCTCTACCTATAAAGTATGCTGGTTTGTCAACCTGTTTCCGACAAGAAGTAGGCTCTCATGGTCGTGACACTCGTGGCATCTTCCGTGTTCATCAGTTTGAGAAAGTTGAACAATTCGTACTTACCTCTCCACATGATAATAAATCGTGGGAGATGATGGACGAAATGATTGACAACGCTGAAAAGTTCTGTCAGTCTTTAGGTATACCATATCGTATTGTTAATATTGTATCTGGTGCGTTAAATCATGCTGCCTCAAAAAAACTTGATTTGGAAGCTTGGTTTGGTGGTAGCGGCGCATTCCGGGAACTTGTTTCGTGCTCCAACTGCCTTGATTATCAGGCACGACGACTTCTCGTACGTTATGGTCAAACTAAGAAAATGAACGCATCTGTGGATTACGTGCACATGCTCAATGCTACGATGTGCGCCACAACCCGTGTTATATGTGCTATTCTCGAGACTCATCAAACGGAGACTGGCGTGAAAGTGCCAGAGCCATTGAAAAAATATATGCCCGAAAAATACCGTGACGAAATTCCATTCGTAAAGCCCGCGCCTATTGATGTTGAAGCAGCTGTCGCTGCTGCCAAAAAAGGAAAAGGCAAAAAAGACCCTGCTGCTTAGAAAATTATTGTGAAATATTTATGGAATTATACTAGATGCAAGTTTTTTGTTTATACTATAATGCGATTGGAAACCCTTTCAGATTGTAGAGCTGCTGCTTCTAAATAAAAAAAAAAAAAGATTTTCAAATCATTAAAATAATCACAACGATTGTATTTATTTAAAATTAAAATTTGCTTTATGCGGAAATTTTTCAAATGCAAAAGAAGAAAGGAAGAATAAATAAATAAAAATACTTAACGCAAAAAATATGTAGATTTTTTATAAAGCCGGTATTTATGGCACAGGCTGTTTTTGTGTGGTGGCATAAAACATTCCTATTGTTGAGAGTGTTGACGAGTTGATAGTGGAAGACCCGGTTCTCTTATAAACGGCGCAGATAATTGGCATTTTTATTACTGATATCATTTATTTAAAATTGGTGTAAATTTATTGCTGTATAAAGTAATTTTGTTTATCATTGCATTTTCCAATTGGAACTCATTAGTTACCTTGGAAACCAAAAAACTTGTTTATTTCAGTTTGTGGGATATCACATTATTTTCATATATTTTCAATGAGAACGATAGAAAAATTACATTAAAATATTTCAAGATTTACAATGAGACAAACAAGAAAGGAAAAAACTAGCCAAAAGCTTACCCGTTGGGATCGAATACGAAAACGAAATACGTGTAAAAACGCATCTTCATTAAAAACTGATATTGTAAAAAATTTTATCGAAAAGGACTACATCAATCAGCACGATGAATCCGTATTATGTGGCAAAAGCTTACCAAACAAAGTGCTTAATCCTGCACTTGTTATGGATATGCGACACGAAATGGTAATGGAAGCTAAAATAAGTGTAGATTACAAAAAATATATATTTTTCAATGAATACTATAATTTTTACAAAATAGTTTCGCAAAATACCACGAAAATTGCCGTTAGCTACAGTGGGTGGACTACGAACACTTGACGCTTGTGTAAATCATAATTTGGCTGTTGAGGAACGCTACATCATGAATGAATTAAGCAAATTTCGGCAACAACTACAAAAAAATCGCAAAAGGAACACACTTCGAGTGAAAATAACTCAGAGTGATGAAAATAATAAAATATACGATATGGATAATGAGTATTTAACACAGAGTTTGGTTAGGGCTGCAAAGCATATTGAAAACTTTTACGCTGCTCCTTTGGAGGCATTGCAAAGAGTTGACGAAGTATGTGAAGCTACCATACTAATAAAAAATGACAACGAACTTGAGGAAGCCCATCTGGAAGAGAATTTTAAAGGCGTAGCGGAAATTGTTCCTGAAAGCGATTTCAAAGCAGATGTATCAAATGGTGAAGTACAGGATGATTATTTAATAAAAGATACCAACGTCGATAATGCGAATAATGAGCATACTGAGACTGTTAGTTTGAGTAAATATTCAGATAAGATAGTTGAAGAAGTTAAGTCGCGAAATGTAGTAATTGCCAATGAGCCGGAAAGTAATCTGCTTGAAACTAATCTCGAAAATAAATCTTTTGAAAAAGATCAACAACTTTTGACAGGAGCACGCAAGTGTCCAGATAGTGTGGATATGGAATCAAATGGTAAAGCTTCCTGTAAGGAACGTTGCGTTCGTTTTGTTGAAACGGTGAATATAAAGAATTTCGATCGGGAGAATTCCATATGCTCAAATACCAGTGATGGCATTGATTCTGTTGTTTCGGATTTAGCAGAGGAAGCACTTTTCGAGCTACAAATGGAGGCAGAAGAAAAATTAACACAAGAAAGCGGATCTAACATGGAGAGCAAAAAAGCCGCTGAACCCATTGAGGTTCAAATCAATTTTAAAGATACTACATCTCAATATGTAGCAAATGCATTGGAACCACTTGTTATTACAAAACTTTCAAAACCGAAAGAAGTGGATTCCGCAATTACAACTTCAGAAGAGTTAGAAGATGAGAGCATTTCCAACCACGAGCAAAACTTGATTATTCAGCAACTTTTTCGACCACGAGCAAACACAAATCCTACGTTGTTGAGAAAGTATTTCTTAAAATGGATACACTTCGTAACCATTGAGAAGATAGAAAGGGAAGATGTGTCTAGTAAAAGTGATCGCGTACATAAAATCAATATGTTCTTGGACAAAATACGAAAAGAGAAAAGTTACTGTTAACCCGCCTATAGGGCGCGTCAGTGTAACAGTGGGCAGGCACGTTGACGGAAACTCAGAAAATCGCCAGTAGTTTCAACGCAAAACAACAAAAAAAATACCAAAATCAAGTAAGTTTAAACAGTGAAAGTTATACAATGAATTCAAAAACTAACGTGGGTAAATGTCTATTATGCAATCGCTTGCCGTCAATTAGCGTAACCCCAATCTTAAACATATGTACATATACTTCGGTTTCTGTTAAACTACCGTGTCACTATTTCCCAGAATAAAAATACAACAGGACATTATTGATCTACAAAGGCTGAAGCTCAGAGCGACAGGAACGCCATAATTATGGAACTAAAAGTTGAATAAACTGTCTGATGAAGCAAACGGAGGCCAGAGAAGTACTTAACGAATGAAGCTGAAAACCATCATACGTCACCTGGTGACATCCGAAATTCAAAGCAAAAGCTAAATGTTCTACAGCTGATCGGTAAATCTGCTGTGCATGAAAAATGATGAAAATATGACCAGTTTTACAGGGAAAAGCTTTATTTATGCCTAAATTCTTACTTCAAATGGAGGACAACGACGCCTTGCGAAAGAAACATTCACGACATGAAAAAGCTCCGTTCACAAAGGCGTTTGCCAAACCAGCTGAGGCCGAGAAGGAGGCACAAAGATGGCTGCTGACAGAAGCAACAGGATTTATTGTGATTTTCTAATAAATTGATATTTTTTCGTTTGTTAGATGCTACAACTTTCATAATTAGCAAGTAAAAATAGTTTTTTCGTCAAATTTTTTACAAACAAGTTCGCATACATCTTCACGCTAGATACTTGGCCAAACAAAAATTTAAAAAAGATAGTTCGATCAGTTTGTTTGGCTATGTATAGGCAATAGTGGTCCGATATAATCCGACAAATAAAAAGTTTTTTTGCGGATAAGTTTGTAACGACTTTATAACAGAGGAAGGTGCTAGAACGATTCGATAGTGCAAATACTGAGGGACTATTTCGCGTATATACATATATACTTACAGACGGAATGGATGATTGACTAAATTCGGCGCAGCTGATCAGCACTGATCATTTATAAATATCCTTTTTAGGGTGTCCAACTTTTCCTTCTAAGTGGTTAACTTAATAAACCCTGTTCGAAATACAGTTTTCCAAGCTCTTAGTCCTTCTAAGTGGCAAACCAGTTTTTCAAGTTCTTAGTACAAAATAAAAGTTGATTGTTTCCATTTTTTTATGAAAACGTTTCTATTCGAAACTTCAACTTTCTTCATGGGTTATCTTCTTGAAGGTTTTTTAAATAACTTAGCAGCATTAATGAGGTTCTTCATCAAATTTTTAGCGTCTCGAAGATGAAGAGGCTAAGCGCTTGCGTATTGAAGCTTTAAAAGAAAAACGGCGTCAAGAGAAAATGGCTAAAGTACTCAAAGAACGAGAACATCAACGAGCGCTTGAGGCGAAGCATAAAGCGGATGAGTTTTATCGCCGGCTACTGCTACGCCGCATTGGTATGGAAGGATTTAAACGGTTGATAATACGTAAACGTGAAAATAAGCGGAAGTGTGGGCATTCAAGACGTCAAATTTTCAAACGTACTATATGTCGTAAACTGGCGCGACTACTAAGATAAATATTAACGGAAATGAAAAACAATTAATGGGCTGATGATTTATATAAATAAAGAATAAAACGTAATAACATTATGCGCATGGCAAATTGTATGTGCAACAAGAGCGTCGCGAATTTCAGATGTAGCCGTCGAATTGTGTGACTTGAAGCGTACCGAGATTACATTCAAAATTATGGGCACAACATAGCGCACGGATGAGCGCCATTGCAGCAGCAAAAATGAAACAGCCTGTTCATTTTTTTGGCGCTGCGAATGGCGCCAATCCGTGCGCTATGTTGTGCCCATAATGTGAATGTAATCTCGGTACTCTTCAAGTCACACCAATCCGACGGCTACATTGAATTTGCTACGCTCTTGTTGCACATACAATTGCCATGCGCATAATTTTTTCCGGTTTTATTATTTTTAATTATATTAATCATCAGCCATCTAATTGTTTTTCATTCCGTAATTTTATATAGTAGTCGCTGCCATTTTTACGGAAGTTGTAGCGTTTGAAAATTTGACGTCTGAAATGCTCAGCACTTCCGCTTATTTTCACGTGTTACGTATTATCAACCGTTTAAATCCTTCCATACCAATGCGGCGTAGCCAGAAGCCGGCGATAAACCTCATCCGCTTTATGGCTTCCGTGCCTCAAGCTCTCGTTGATGTTCTTGTTCTTTGAGTACTTTAGCCATTTTCTCTTGACGCCCTTTTTCTTTTAAAGCTTCAATACGCAAAGCGCTTAGCCTCTTCATCTTTCGAGACGCTAAAAATTTGATGAAGAACCTCATTAA